>NW_019942975.1:125453-139971 GCF_002910315.2 Salvelinus sp. IW2-2015 | reverse complement strand
TTTTCCTTTTTGTATTAGTCTACGTCAAGTTCTTGAAATCCATCACCCACTTTCAACTCTCCTCTCATCCTCCCTTTACTCAGGGGCTCCTGCATCTCAGTGCTAGAGGCGTCACTACAGACGCTGGTTTAGTTCCAGGCTGTATCTCAACTGCGTCGTCCGGGTTTGGCCGGGGTAGGCCATCATTGTAAATAAGAATTTGTTCTTAACTGACTTGCCTAGTTAAATAAAGTTAAATAAAAATTTGAAAGTATTTTGTAAAAAAAAAAAAGGAATCTCCCAACCTGTTGTATGGAATTGCACCAGCAGAGGGCAGAATTGTATCAGTCAATCATCCATATATAGGAAATATTACACTGAACAAATTATAAAACGCATCACGTAAAGTGTTGATCACATGTTTCATGAGCTGAAATACTCTGCTTCACTCTGCTTAAGACCCAGCTATCACTCTGCATAAGAAGAACCAGCTATCACTCTGCTTAAGACCCAGCTATCACTCTGCTTAGAAGAAAACCAGCTATCACTCTGCTTAAGAAGAACCAGCTATCACTCTGCTTAAGAAGACCCAGCTATCACTCTGCTTAAGACCCAGCTATCACTCTGCTTAAGACCCAGCTATCACTCTGCTTAAGACCCAGCTATCACTCTGCTTAAGACCCAGCATCACATCTGCTTAAGAAGAACCAGCTATCACTCTGCTTAAACCCAGCTATCACTTCTGCTTAAGAACCCAGCTATCACTCTGCTTAAGAAAACCATGCTATCACTACTGCTAAGACCCAGTATCACTCTGCTAAGACCCAGCTATCACTCTGCTTAAAAACCAGCTATCACTCTGCTTAAGAAACCAGCTATCACTCTGCTAAAGACCCAGCTATCACTCTGCTTAAGAACCAGCTATCACTCTGCTTAAGAAACCAGCTATCACTCTGCTTAAACCAGCTATCACTCTGCTTAAGAAGACCAGCTATCACCTGCTTAAGAAGAACCAACTATCACCTGCTTAAGAAGACCAGCTATCACTCTGCTTAAGACCCAGCTATCACTCTGCTTAAGAAGAACCAGCTATCACTCTGCTAAGACCAGCTATCACTCTGCTTAAGAAGCCCAGCTATCACTCTGCTTAGAAGAAACAGCTATCACTCTGCTTAAACATCTACACTCTGCTTAAACCCAGCTATCACTCTGCTTTAAAAACCAGCTATCATCTGCTTAAGAAGACCAGCTATCACTCTGCTTAAGACACCCAGCTATCACTCTGCTTTAAGAACCAGCTATCACTCTGCTTAAGAAGAAAACCAGCTATCCACTCTGCTTAAGAACCAGCTATCACTCTGCTTAAGAAGACCCAAGCTATCACTCTGCTAAAGAACCAGCCTATCACTCTAGCTTAGAAGAAAATAGGTGAGAAGGTTCTGGACTGCTTTTAAAGCCACCAATAAATTATCATAAAAGTAGGCTAACATACTTAGTGGCTGACAAAGGAAAAAATGACAGTCATTGTTGATACATTATTACTGTCATTCCACACTCAAACCTGCATTGCAAAGCAGTCTGCTTTCTTACCGAAAGTCTTTGTCAGTGATGTCATTTTTTGCCAATGGATTGGATATGTTTTATGAGATATTCAACATCTTGACTACCAATTACAGTCAATTTAAATATGATAAAAGTTATGGATAAAAACTTCGAAATAGTGGAGCAGAAGTTTCAGCCGGAGAACATGGCAATATTTTTTAAACTAGGCAATTCAGTTCAGAAGAAATCCTTATTTACAATGACAGCCTATCCCGGCCAAACCTGGACCAACTGTGCGCCGTCCTATGGGACTCCCAATCACAGCCAGATGTGATGCAGCCTGGATTTGAACCAGGTACTGCAATGAAGGCTCTTGCACTGAAATGCAGTGTTACTGTGCCACCCGGGAGCCCCTCGTTGGAATATAACTTAGACCAAGAACAAACTTGGAAACGACACTTGCACGGTGCTTTATAAATAAGCACCACTGTGTTATGAGTAAAATTAATTTGTCGTTTCTACTGCTACCAAGTGGAACTAATGCTCACCACATAGGTACTTATTTTYCACATAACTATTTGTTAGCGAAATGCTTGTTTCAACCGGAACCTTGGTGCACGCACACGGAAGTTGTTTTTTTCAGTGGTTGTGAAGTTGTTGCCACGTCGGTTCAGAACGTCGTTCTTGATACATCGTAAAACCGAGATACTTTGATAACGGGGTTACACGTCTGGCAGTGCRATTTCTCTGTTTAGGGACAAACTCATTACGATAATCTTCAATCATGGTGAGTAACATAATTTCTGTTTTTTCTGACTGCAATTGTTAGCCGGTTAGCAAGGTAACTGTTAACGTTAGATAGCTAACGCTAACTTGTCAAGTTGCTRAACTGAACAAGTGTGTTTTTATTAGGTTGTACTTATTGTTTCCTACTAAATAGACTATTAAACATACAGTAATATGTTACAAGATCGTGTAATGCTGTTTTATGCAGTAACGGTATCTCTGCGATTTGTTAAAGCTTTTATCTAGCTAGTTAACGTTAGCTASCTAGATTGTGTAGCTAGCAAAGTTAGATTTAGCCAACTAACGCAACGTTAGCTTTTTAGACTGACGTTCTATCAAATAATCTCTCACTTCTTGTGTTTCATGAAATATAGGTTTCCGTCATCAACACGGTGGACACCTCCCACGAGGACATGATCGTAAGTAGTTTTCTTATGTGACAGCTACTAGCTAACGGTAGCTAGTTACTGTCATTTAGCTAGCTGACTTGAGTTTGAATGGATTGTTATTTTAATGTCCCGTAAATTCAACCAGCTGTAACAAATTACTATATATCAACTGAATGTACTTTATTTATCCCTGATTTAATCTGTTAGTAGCTAGCTCACTCCATTTTGACTAATCTAACGTAATAATTGCAACCTTTGACCTCTTATGACATGCTCTGTTGTGTTTTAAGCATGATGCCCAGATGGATTATTATGGCACCAGACTGGCCACCTGCTCTTCTGACAGGTCTGTCAAGATCTTCGATGTTAAAAACGGTGGACAAATCCTAGTGGCAGATCTGAGAGGGTAAGACGTGACTCTGCTTGATTAGAGCTTTTAAGGTTGACTCATCGAAAGGAAGTTGCCATGAGCAGCACCACAGATATTGCAATGATCGACATGCAACACTTCTTTTCCAGCCCACACAGATTGAACTGCCATGTCCCTGTTTCATCTCCTCTCTCCATTACCTGTGAAGTGCTGTATCCAGACACTCATTTTACTGTCTGCCTCTATCTCCTCTCTCTGCAGCCACGAGGGTCCTGTGTGGCAGGTGGCCTGGGCTCACCCCATGTACGGCAACATCCTGGCCTCATGTTCCTATGACAGGAAGGTGATCATCTGGAAGGAAGAGAACGGAACCTGGGATAAGATGTACGAGTACACTGGACACGACTCTTCCGGTAAGAACATTCCCGGTAAATCACTCACAAATTCAATTCATATTTTACGTCATTTCGCAAATGTTCTTATCCAGAGCGACATACAGTACAGTGAGTTCATACAGTACAGTGAGTTCATACAGTACAGTGAGTTCATACAGTACAGTGAGTTCATACAGTACAGTGAGTTCATACAGACAGTGAGTTCATACAGTACAGTGAGTTCATACAGTACAGTGAGTTCATACAGTACAGTGAGTTCATACAGTACAGGTGAGTTCATACAGTTAACAGTGAGTTCATACAGTACAGTGAGTTCATACAGTACAGTGAGTTCATACAGTACAGTGAGTTCATACAGTACAGTGAGTTCATACAGTTTGGTATGTATGGTTTGAATATTTTCAATGATCTTATTGAAAATGTATAAATGGAGTTCTTTAAACCTGGTGCTTGGGACCCACAGGGTATGCAACATGTTGTTTAGTTTCACTTTCGATCAAAGCCCTATTCAGAACCAGGGAGGAAAAACACTGCAATTAAGCATTGTCAAAAGCGCTGTGTTTTTAGTGTATATTAATGAGTACTTCCTGGCTTCCTTGTGTCTTCAGTGAATTCAGTGTGCTGGGGTCCCTATGACTTTGGTCTGATCCTGGCCTGTGGCAGCTCAGATGGAGCCATCTCATTGGTCACCTGCTCTGGGGATCAACAGTGGGACATTAAGAAGATCAGCAATGCACACACAGTGAGTAACTAACTACTGTTTTCACTTTCACTTGTAAACCGACATTAAGTCTTTTCTCTAGGGCTGGGTTAATATGAATAAACCTAAAGAGTAACATTAAATTGTCACTGTCTGTTGTGACAGTCCTTCTGTGGTAGCTTGTCATAGTCCTAATTGAGTTCATATGAATTCATGTCCTTGGTCTGTACATGTGACTGTGTATTGTAACCTAACCCCTCTGTCCTGTTAGATTGGCTGTAACGCAGTGAGCTGGGCTCCATCTGTGGTGCCAGGTAGTCTGATAGACCAGCCCTCGGGTCAGAAACCCAACTTCATTAAGAGGTTTGTCTCAGGAGGCTGCGACAACCTGGTCAAACTCTGGAAGTAAGTAGCAGACGATTGGAGGGTGTCTTATCTTCTGCATGGCCACTCTGCCATAAAGCTCAGATTGGTGAAGTGCTGTAGAGACTTCTCCCTTCTGGCAGGTCATTGGGTTCTTGGTCAYGTCCTTCTCGCCCGGTTGCTCAGTTTGGTTGGAGAGCTAGCTCTAGGCACAGTCTGGGTAGTTCTGTATTTTTCCCAATGATAGAGACCACTGTGCTCTTGGAAACTTTCTACACACACAGATTGTTTTATACCCTTCCCCAGATATATGCCTCATCACAATTCTGTGTCTCAGATCTATTGACAGTTCCTTGGACTTCATGGTTTAGTTTCTGCTCTGACATGCACTGTCAACTGTGGGACCTTTTTTATAGGCAGGTGTGTTTCTTTCTAAATTATGTCCACACAATGTAATTGGCCACAGGTGGACTCCAATCAAGTTGTAATGACAGCTCAAGGATGATCAAAGGAAATTGGATGCACCTGAGCTCAATTTGAAATGTCATAGCAAAGGGGTATGAATACTTAGTTTCAGTCAAAAGTTTGGACTCCTACTCATTCAAGGGTTTTTCTATATTTTTACTCTTTTCTACAATGTAGCCTAATAGTGAAGACATCACAACTATGAAATAACACATATGGAATCATGTAGTAATCAAAAAAGTTATAAATCAAAATGTATTTTAGATTCTTCAAAGTAGCCACCATTTGCCTTGATGCCAGCTTTGCACACTCTTGGCATTCTCTTAACCAGCTTCACCTGGAATGCTTTTCCAAGAGTCTTGAAGGAGTTCCCACATATGCTGAGCACTTGTTTGCTGCTTTTTCTTCACTCTGCAGTCAAACTCATCCCAAACCATCTCAATTGGGTTGAGGTCGGGTGATCTGATGCAGCACTCCATCACTCTCCTTGGTAAAATAGCCCTTACACAGCCTGAAGGTGTGTTGGGTCATTGTCCTGTTGAAAAACAAATGATAGTCCCACTAAGCGCAAACCAGATGGATGGCGTATCACTACAGAATGCTGTGGTAGCCATTCTGGTGAAGTGTGCCTTGAATTCTAAATAAATCAGTGTCACCAGCAAAGCACCATCACACCACCTCCTCCATGCTTCACGGTGGGAACCACACAAGCAGAGATCATCCGTTCACCTTCTCTGCGTCTCACAAAGACACAGTGGTTGGAACCAAAAATCTCGAATTTGGACTCATCAGACCAAAGGACAGATTTCCACTTGTCTAATGTCCATAACTTGTTTTTCTTGGTCCAAGCAAGTCTCTTCTTCTTGTTGGTGTCCTTTAGTAGTGTTTTCTTGCAGCAATTCGACGTGAAGGCCTGATTCACACAGTCTCCTCTGAACAGTTGATGTTGAGATGTGTCTGTTACTTGACCTCTGAAGCATTTATTTGGGCTGCAATCTCGGAGGCTGTTAACTCTGAACTTATCCTCTGCAGCAGAGGTAACTGTGTCTTCCTATTCTGTGGCGGTCATGAGAGCCAGTTTCATCATAGTGCTTGGTGGTTTTTGCGACTGGCTTGAAGAAACTTTCAAAGTTTTTAATTTTCTGTATTGACTGACCTTCATGTCTTAAAGTAATGATGGACTGTCGTTTCTCTTTGCTTATTTGAGCTGTTCTTGCCATAATAATGACTTGATATTTATCAAATAGGGCTATCTTATGTATTTTTTTTATACATTTTTTTATTTAACTAGGCAAGTCAGTTAAGAACAAATTCTTATTTACAATGACGGCCTACCCCGGCCAAACCTGGATGACGCTGAGCCAATTGTGTGCCACCCTATGGGACTCCCAATCACGGCCGGATGTGTTACAGCATGGATTCAGACCAGGGACTGTAGTGACGCCTCTTGCACTGAGATGCAGTGCCTTTGACCGCTGCGACACTCGGGAGCCCAACCCCTACCTTCTATACCCCCCTCCCTACCTTGGCATAACACAACAGATTGATTCAAACGCATTAAGAAGGAAAGAAAGTAAGCATTTTGCAGTTGTATTCGGTGCATGTGACAATTTGATTTGAAAAAAATTCCACACCTGTTAATCGAAATGCATTCCAAGTGACTATCTCATGAAGCTGGTTGAGAGAATGCCAACTGTGCAAAGCTATCATCAAGGCAAAGGGTGGCTACTTTAAAGAATCTCAAATATAAAATATATTTGGATTTGTTTATGACTTTTTTTGGTTATTACATGATTCAATATGTGTTATTTCATAGTTTTGATGTCTTCACTATTATTCTATAATGTAAAAAATGAATAGGTGTCAACTTTTGACTGGTACTCTATGTAAATTAGTACATGTATTTCATTTTAAATAAATGTGCAAACATTTGTTTTCACTTTGTTATTATGGGGTATTGTGTGTAGAGGGGTGAGAAAAAAACCAACATAAGTCAAGGGGTACAGTGAAGGCACTGCATTGTTCCATGAAATCACTCAAAATATTTACAATTGACTTACTTGCAGTAACATCTTTTATCTTTGTAATAACAACTTGTTATAGTTATAACTGTGTGAACAACTTTATGTAAGGTGTTATCAAATAGGTTCCTATGGCAAGTGAGGAGTTTGAATAAAATGGCTGCCAGACAGGTTTGTATGTCTTCTATCTTAGAGAGGAGGATGGCCAATGGAAGGAGGACCAGAAGCTGGAGGCTCACAGTGATTGGGTCAGAGATGTAGGCTGGGCTCCCTCCATAGGACTACCCACCAGCACCATCGCCAGCTGCTCTCAGGTAACCTACCATCAGACGAAAAAACATTGTATGGCTTTTACAGATGTAGGATCTTTATTTGATTACCCTGTTGCAGGTTAACTTTCCTGCAATAAATGTGTAGTGTGTTTGAGGTTTAAAGTGGCTTTTGAAGTTTAATTTCCACTTGTACATTTCAGACTTCATTTTCTATTCCCCMAAAAAAATATCCATGAATTTGAATCAACATAGTAATTCACATTTCCTGTTGCTGCAGGATTTTTTTCCTCCTTTAGCAAACTGTCTCAAATTAAGATATTTTATTTGGATCCCAATTAGCTGTTGAACAAGCAGCAGTGCGGTCGTTCCACAAAAATGTTATTTTAAGTGTAAATTTTCAACAATATTGAATTTTAAAAGCCTGAAATTCAATGAAGTGCACTTTAATATAGACCACACAGAATTCAATAAATCCCTTTTTTTCTGTATGAATGAAGGCTTGTTAAAATGCTAAAATTCAGCATTTTGACATTTCCCTCCTTCAACCCTGTCTCACTTCTAGGAAGATTTCAACACACTTTTATCCCAAAATGTCTCCCATGTTTCACCATCATTGTAAAGGCCTAGTTATTTTTCTGCTTTGAGTCATTTCTGAAGATCACTATTTATATTAATGTGATTAGCAGATGCCTTTATGTTTGTCCCTCGTTTTAATGCCAACCTTGTTATCTTCTTATGGGCAGGTGGGATGGTAGCGTCCCACCTGGCCAACATCCGGTGAAATTGCAGAGCGCGAAATTCAAACTACAGTTTTTTATTTATATTTAACTTATTTATTTAACTTTAATAAAATCACAAGTGTAATACATCAAAATAAAGCTTAACTTCTTGTTAATCCAGCCACTGTGTCAGATTTCAAAAAGGCTTTACGGCAAAAGCATACCATGCGATTTATCTGAGGACAGCGCCCCGCATAAAAACACATGAAAAACATATTTCAACCAGACGGAGAATCATTATTGTCTTTACCGGAGAAAAATACCAAAGAAGGCGCTCTCTTCCACGCGCTTGGAAACACTACCGCCAAAATGGGAGCCACCGAGAAACACTACAATTTCTGGCTCATTTTTCCAAAAACCAGCCTAAAACTCTTTCTAAGGGCGGTTGACATCTAGTGGAATCCCTAGGAACTGCAATCTGGGAGGACTTGGCCTTATAATAAAAGAGATAGCCATTGAAAATAGTGGTAGGCCGAATTTTTTTTGCCTGCCATATCAGTTCTGTTATACTCACATACATAATTTTAACAGTTTTAGAAACTTTAGAGTGTTTTCTATCCAAATCTATTATATGCATATCCTAGCTTCTGGGCCTGAGTAACAGGCTGTTTACTTTGGGCGCGCTTTTCATCCGGATGTCAAAATACTGCCCCCTACCCAAGAGAGGTTATACAAACAATTTCCCCCTTTCAAATAATGGACCATTCCACCAGATGAAATGATTCACAGCGTTGTTTGGGTCCTCTGAACAGTATGGTGGTCTATTTTATAATTGTTTTATCATCTTTGACTAAGGTGGTAAAGCTCAACATGTCAACCCTGTTCGCTCAGTTAATGTTAGGAAACCTCTAATTTGATTTAACTTTCATCACGTGTGGAACATATGTATAATTCCTAATTTCATGAACACCATGTGGTCCCATGCTCTGCACCACATGAGGAGTAATGGCTGATCTTCACAGATAAAGTTAGTTAGTTGGGCCTCTAACAGGGTTGACAAATAACAGGTTTGTGGTTTTAGGTTTGATATTACGTTGATTTGTACAAGGATATTTTATCAATGAGAAAATGTTAGATTTATCTCAAACATGCTTTTATTTAAGTTAGACAGTTGCACTGCGTCCAGAAAGTATTCAGACCCCTTGACTTTCCCCCCCGTTTTGTTAAGTTACAGGCTTATTCTAAAATTGATTCTCATCAATCTCCACACACACTACCCCATAATGACAAAGCGAAAACAGGTTTTTAGAATTTTTTTTCCAAATGTATTCAAGATAAAAAAACAACAGAAATAACTTATTTACATAGGTATTCAGACCCTTTGCTATGAGACTCGAAATTGAGCTCAGGTGCATCCTGTTTCCATTGATTATCCTTGAGATGTTTCTACAACTTGATTGGAGTCCACCTGTGGTAAATTCAATTGATTGGACTTGATTTGGGAAGGCACACACCTGTCTATATAAGATCCCACAGTAGACGGTGCATGTCAGAGCAAAAACCAAGGTGAGGTCGAAGGAATTGTTCATAGAGCTCCGAGACAGGATTGTGTCGAGGCACAGATCTGGGGAAGGGTACCAAAACATTTCAGCAGCATTGAATGACCCCAAGAACACAGTGGCCTCCATCATTCTTAAATGGAAGAAGTTTGGAACCAGCAAGACTCTTCCTTGAGCTGGCCACCCGGCCAAACTGAGCAATCAGGGGAGAAGGGCCTTGGTCAGGGAGGTGACCAAGAACCCGATGGTCACTCTGACAGAGCTCCAGAGTTCCTCTGTGGAGATGGGAGAACCTTCCAGAAGGACAACCGTTGTTTCTCAACCATGTGAAACAAGATTCTCTGGTCTGATGAAACCAAGATTGAACTCTTTGGCCTGAATGCCAAGCATCACGTCTGGCAGAAACCCGGCACCATCCCTACGGTGAAGAATGGTGGTGGCAGCATCATGATGTGTGGATGTTTTTCAGCTGCAGGGACTGGGAGACTAGTTGGTTGAGGAAAAGATGAATGGAGCAAAGTACAGAGAGATCCTTGATGAAAACCTGCTCCAGAGCACTCAGGACCTCAGACTGGGGCGAAGGTTCACCTTCCAATAGGACAATGACCCTAAGCACACAGCTAAGACAATGCAGGAGTGGCTTCGTGGACAAGTCTCGCAATATCCTTGAGTGGCCCAGCCAGAGCCCGAACTTGAACCTGATCGAACCTCTCTGGAGAGACCTGAAAATAGTTATGCAGCGATGCTCCCCATCCAACGTGACAGAGCTTGAGAAGATCTGCAGAGAAGAATGGGAGAAACTCCCCAAATACAGGTGTGCCAAGCTTGTAGCGTAATAACCAAGAACACTCGAGGCTGTAATCGCTGCCAAAGGTGCTTCAACAAAGTAATGAGTAACGGGTCTGAATACTTATGTAAATGTTATATTAGTTTATTTTATTATAAATATGCAAAAATGTAAACCAGTTTTTGCTTTGTCATGATGGGGTATTGTGTGTAGATTGAGGGGGGAAAAACATTTTAGAATACGGCTGTAATGTAACGATGTGGAAAAAGTCAAGGGGTCTGAATACTTTCCGAATGCATTGTACATAAGTGTCTGTAACGGGGTCGATAGACAGTGTGGTACAATGCAGATAAAATGCTCTTAGTTCATAGGATTTTAATGCCTGAGATGGGAAAATGTGTTTTTCCGTAGGCTAAACATATCCGCCATGCAATTGAATGTTTGAAAGAAGAGATAGTTGAAAGTGAATTTCTTAAGTTTGCCTGTCCAAAAGGCACCTATTCGAGGAATGAACCAGCTATTGTTCCTGGGGTCCACAAGATCTTACATTGTTTGTGATTTTGGCTCATTTCATATCACCAACAAACTGCTCACAGTCAATTCCATTTTGATTGTTAGAATTACAATAATTCTAAAAGTGTCCGTTTTATTTAACATTGGGATGTTTTTCATTGACAGTAAAAGGCACTCCTGAAATGGAACTGTTTATATCATCTTTTTAAAATGTTTTGACGCAATTTGTCGTTGCCTGGTCTGCCAGTGAGTATTTATGATCTTTACCTCAGAACAAAAACACCTAACACAAAACCTCTCTTGCTTGTCTGCGTGCAGGACGGCAGGGTCTTCATCTGGACGTGTGACGACCCTTCAGGCAACACGTGGACGGCTAAACTCCTCCACAAGTTCAACGACGTGGTGTGGCATGTCAGCTGGTCCGTCACTGGAAACATCCTGGCCGTGTCCGGAGGGGATAACAAGGTCAGTACACGCACACACACACACACACACACACAGGTACTACACACACACACACACACACACAGGTACTACACACACACACAGTCAGTGGTGACTCTTTTACTAGGCAGCTGAATAAACTTGATCCTCAGCAATGTATCATTTATACCACTTAGCAGATACTTTATGCAAAGCGTCTGAAAGTACAGCAAGTTTATACATCCGTGCTGTCACAAATGATCCCCTTGGTTACCTGTCCTTCTTGTCCTGATGACGTTGTGGAAGGAGTTGGAAAGACTGCCTGTGTTGTTTTCTGATGTGTGTTGTTGTCGGCTGTCTCCAGGTGACGTTGTGGAAGGAGTCGGCAGATGGCCAGTGGGCCTGTATCAGCGACGTCAACAAAGGCCAGGGAGCCGTATCGTCCATCGCAGACGGCGCGACGAACGAGCAGTGATCCAGGCACAGAAGGACATTCCACTCCTCCTCCTACCCCCACAGAGAATGAATGGGCTACTACTCCAGAGACACTTCTACCATCTAGCATAGTCCCAGATCTGGGCTAACTACCACCTGTTAAACTCCATAGTGGCCCCTCTCTCTCTCTTTCTCTTAACAGACTTTAAGACCATATTTTATGATGAAATTTCGCTAAAGACYGATTGAGGTTTCATCGTTCAGTTTACGATGATCCAGATTTAAATGGTTACCATTGAGTGAAACTACCTTTAATTAAAACCTTAATTAAAACCTGCTCAAAACATCCATAGAAACAAATATGAAACTGTTTTTGTGAAAGATTTTCTTCCAATTGATTGTTAGAAACAAGAATGTTATGTTTTCATATTTCAAATAATTAAAAAGAACTTAAAGGAAAAGTTGTTTCCCCAAAAGCTCAGCGATTTCTTCTATGATTGATCAGTCAGGGAGGGGCAACTCCAGTCCTCAGGATCAGTCAGGGAGGGGCAACTCCAGTCCTCAGGATCAGTCAGGGAGGGGCAACTCACGTCCTCAGGGATCAGTCAGGGAGGGGCAACTCCAGTCCTCAGGATCAGTCAGGGAGGGGCAACTCCAGTCCTCAGGATCAGTCAGGGAGGGGCAACTCCAGTCCTCAGGATCAGTGAGGGAGGGACAACTCCAGTCCTCAGGATCAGTCAGGGATGGACAACTCCAGTCCTCAGGATCAGTCAGGGAGGGACAACTCCAGTCCTCAGGATCAGTGAGGGAGGGGTAACTCCAGTCCTCAGGATCAGTCAGGGAGGGGCAATTCCAGTCCTCAGGATCAGTCAGGGAGGGGCAACTCCAGTCCTCAGGTGCCTGTTTGGTGATGCTGCTGACACAGACCTGACGCTAATAATCAAAAATCATGGTCTCCAGTTTAGAATAGGATTGGTTTAATCAGGTGTGTTAGCTAGGGCTGGGGGAAACGTGACACCAATCAGGCCTGAAGACAGGAGTTGCCCATCCATCCATCCCTGCATCAGATGGTCAGTCAAGGCCAGCAACATGGACCTGTGGGAAAACCTCAAGGTAAACCAAAGAGAGGGAGACATGAAAAACCTGGAGGTTGCGTTCCAAGCAGCAGAAGCAGACACTGGCATGGGGGTGTGATGAGATTGAAAAGACAGTACAGAGTGTTAGGGAGGAAACTTGTCCATGCTCTCTGGGAAGTGCCAAGCCTGTAAGTAGATATGACCACTTAAGGAAAGACTTTATTGAAGGGTACCCAGTAGGCACGCAATGATTGGTTGATGACCAATAGCGCATGTGGTCATGTGAGTGAGAGGTGCGTGGCGGTTGGCAGCCGGGAGAATGGAATTATATACTACCTGCATAAAGACTTTATAATCAATTCATAACTCACTTTCATTCCTACAGATGTATGTGTTAGTGCTTCCCACACCGGTACTATGTGTTGGTTTAGAATAGTGTTTCTTTAATGTGGGACACTAGTACCCCTGAGGCCACCTGCAGATGGCCTAGCCACGGCTATCCTGCAAGAACGTGATCCTTTTGTTTTACTTTCCCCAGGACCTTAGAGTGAGTCATGTCTCTGGCACACTAAATCAACGTCAACATCATCACCATTATTGTCCTTTTCTCTGAGAGAAAAGTGATGGAAATGCTACTGAAGTCATCTTTGAAGATAACCTGTTTAGCAGTGCCCTATTATAGCTATAAAGGCCTATAAGTGTGTGTACGAGTGCGTGTCTCACTGTTTGTGTGTGTGGATTCTGCCTCTACGCACTACTGATGCCAGTGAGATGTCAAACCGAATAGCCTACCGGCTGCGACTCTGTTCCGGAGTGTTCCCGTTCCGAGGCATGCAGGCAGCAGCGCGAATCATACACTTTGCCAAACACATTAGTGACCGGGAGAGCGTAACCTTTGAGTCATGCTCTCAGTCTCTCTGCTTCCCAAGCGGTGTGTGTTTGTGCAACGAGTAACGGACTACCTCTCCAAAATCTACCAACGTCCAACGGTCGAAAAAAAAAAACCGTTTTCTAACACTTCCCGGGACTCACTCGCACTTGTTTTTTCATTGAAGTGCCGCAGAGGGAATTAATAGGACGCTTATTGCATCGCACGCTGCTGTCTATAGGCTAAACGGAAGAGAAGTACCCGTTTATGAGCATTCTCCTCCGTCAACATCGTGTGTTTGCCTTACTACAACAGACCGCTGTCATCTTTACCGACATGCCGGGTTGGAGAAGAAACCTGACTTTATGTCTGCAGAGAATGCACGAAGAAGGTAAGACAAAGGTTTAATTATCTAAAGAAAACATTATGTTTCACTTGAGGTAATGTTCAGTGTGTGAGTGTGACATTTCCTTGATCCTCTCCATCCTGGACATTATACACAATATCTAAGTGGAATCAGGGGCTGTGTTGTTTGATGTCGAATCTGGTTGACAATAAAGCTTGACGTCAAGAGCCACTTGTCAGTTTCTTGACACAGAGYTTAGCGCTGCTGTAAGCACGTGTCATTATGATTTTCTTCCGCGCTACAGTTGTGTTTGTCACAGGCAGGCCGATGCCTGGACCGTGTTTATTGATTAGGATTTGTATTGATTATGACAGCTTCTGTAGCCTAGCCTTGGGTTCACAGATTGTGTAGTTCCGTTGTCAGGTGTGGGTCATGTTTGTGTGGTGTGTGTGTCCGTTTGACTTTGCAGAATAAATGACTCTGTTAGGACGTGTAACGTGTCATTATCCA
>NW_019942975.1:97953-120453 GCF_002910315.2 Salvelinus sp. IW2-2015 | reverse complement strand
GGGCCCAATATGGCAATATTGCTCTAGAATATTAATGTTCTGTTGAAGACCTTCTTTGGTTGGTGATAGAAGTAACCAAGTCATCAGCATATAGCAGGTATTTGAACCTCTGTTGCAAATAGTGTGAGTCCTGGGCTGGAGAATGGTCCAACATGTCTGCTAATTCATTGATATAAATGTGAAAAGATTTGGACTCAACTACAGCCTTGTCTCACACCTCGACATTGTGAAAAGAATTCTGTTCTTTGGTTTTGATTTTTATTGCACACTTATTTCTGTGTACATTACATTTTATTAAGTCATTACACCTTACCACCAAGCCCACTTTGTAGAATTTGTAGAATAGCCCTTCGTGCCAAATAGAATCAAATGCTTTTTTTAAAAGTCAATAAGCAAGCAAAAAGATTTTGCCCTCTTTTTTTTGGGTGGACGTGTTTATTAATCGTGTGTGTAAGGTGTTATATATGGTCAGTAGTGCGATGGTTAGGAAGAAAAGCCAATTTGACATTTAGTTATTACATTTTTTCTTGAAGAAAGGTTTGGATTCTTGAATTCAAAATGCTACAGAAAACCTTTCCCAAGTTACTTTTACACAAATTCCCCTGTAATTATTGGGGTCTGATTTGTCTCCACTTTGTTGGATAGGGGAGATAGCCCCCTGGTTCCAGACATCAGGGAAGCAGCCAGAAGTTAAAACCATGGTTGAACAATTTAAGCACAGCATTTTGCAACTCAGGAGTGCTGTTTTCAGCATTTCATTTCTGATGTTGTCTAGACCACAAGCCTTCTTTGATTTAATAGATTGAGGCTTTCCATCTTAGTGTCTTGTTGGGCTATTGGGTAATTCTAATGGATTTTGGTGTATTTTTTTTAATGACTGATGCAAGGATTTTCAATTTTTTTCTTTAATTTCTAATTGGTTTCTGGTGTTTAAGTCCTTTTTGTGGCGATGTTTTGTATTTCTCGTCTCTCTCTCTCTCCCTATTCTGTCCCTCTCTCTCTCTCTTCATCTTTATATCTCTCTCTCTATTTACCTATCTCTCTCTATATAATATATCCTCTCTTATTTAATCTCTCTCTCCTCTCTCCTCTCTCTCTCTCTCCTCTCACTCTCCTCTCTCTTCTCTCTTCCTCTCTCTCTCTCTTCTCTCCCTCCTCTCTTCTCTTCTCCTCTCTCTCTCTCTCTCGGCTCTCTTCTCTCTCTCTCGCTCGCTCTTGATTGTATTCTCTCTCTCTCTATTTCTCTCTGCTCGTCTCTCTATTACTCTCTTCTCTCTATTTCTCTCTCTCTCTCTCTATTTATCTCTTCTCTCTATTTTCTCTCGCCTCTCCGCTCTCTCTCCTCTCTCCTCTCTCCTCTCTATTATCTCTCTCTCGCTCTCTCTCTGCTCTCTCTCTCTCGCACTCTCTCTATTTAACCTCTCCTCCTCGCCAGTCTCTCTATTTATTTTATCTCTCTCTCTCTATCTCTCTCTCTCTCTCTCTCCTCTCTCTCTCTCTTCTCTGCATCTCTTCTCTATTTCTTCTCGCTCTCTCTATTTCTCCTCTCTCTCTCTATTCTCTCTCTCTCTCTATTTTTCTCTCTCTCTCATCTCTCTCTCTCTCTCTCTACTCTATTTCTCTCTATTCTCTCTCTCTTCTCTCTCTCTCTCTCTCCTCTCTCTCTCTCTCTCCCTCTCTCTCTTCTTCTCTCTCGGTCTCTGCTCGCTCGTCCTCTCTCTCTCTCTCTCTTCTCTCGCTATATCTCTCTCTCTCTTTCTATTTACAGTGAGGGAAAAAAGTTTTGAATCCCCTTCCTGATTTTGAGCGTGCCACTGACAAAGATATATCATCTAAATTTTAGATGGTTAGGTCTTATTCTGAACAGTGAGAGGACCAGACATCACAACAAAAAATATCCAGAAAAAACCATGGTCAAAAGAATGCTTATAAATTTGATTTGCATTTTAATGAGGGGAAATAATAAATTTGACCCCTCTCAATCAAAAACGATTTCTGGCCTCCCAGTGTCTTTCATACAGGAACGAACGGGGAGATTAGGAGCATCACTCTTGAAAGGGAGTCCTCCTTTAATCTCAGTTTCTTACCCTGTATAAAACGATACCTGTTCCCACAAGAAGCAATCAATCAAATCAGAGGGGTCCAAACTCTTCCACCATGCCAAGACCAAAGAGCCTCTGCCAAGGATGTCAGGGACAAGATTGCTAACCTACACAAGGGCTGGAATGGGCTACAAGGACCCATCGCCAACAGCTTTGTGTGAGACCCAAGGTCGACAACACGTTTCTGTGATTAGTCGCAAATGGAAAGGAAACACAAAAGAAGACCTGTTCAATCTCCCTCAGCCTGCGGCTCCCATGCAAATCTCACCTCGTGGATGGTGCTAATATCATGAGAACGGTGAGGAATTCAAGCCCAGAACTACCACAGGAGATCTTTGTCAATGATCTCAACGGCAGCTGGACCATAGTCATCAAAGAAAACAATTGGTAACACACTATGCCGTGAAGGACTGGAAACTTCCTGCAGCCGCCCCGGCAAGGTCCTCCCTCGCTCAAGAAAGGCAGCATAACATGCCCGTCTGAAGTTTGCACATGACAGCATCTGAATGATCAGAGTACAAAACTGCTGTGAAGGGCGTGTTGTGGTCAATTGAGACCAAAATGGAGTTGCTTGGCATCAACCCAACTTGCCGTGTTTGAGGAGGAGGAATGCTGCTAGGACCCCAAGAAACCATCCCCACCTAGTCAAAACAGTGGAGGTGGAAACATTATGCTTTGGGGGTTTTTCTGCCTAAAGGGACAGGAACAACATTCATCCGCATCAAGAGGAATGGACGGGGCCACTGACCGGTCAAATCTGGGGTGAAACTTCTCCTTCCCTCAGGCCAGGTATTGAAAAATGGGCGTGGATGGGTTAGTCAGCATGGACAATGACGCCAAAACACTACGCGGCCGAAGGGCACAACAAGGATTGGCTCGAAGAGAGAAGCACATTAAGGCTCCATGATGGGCAGCTAAGCCAGTAGTCCAACCTTAAGCCGCATAGAGAAATCTGTGGAGGAGAGGCTGAAGGTACGAGTCTGGCCAAACTGTGCAGCCGTCAAAATCTCTATAATGACGTTTGAAGAAGATCTGCAAAGTGAGGAGTGGGACAAAATCCCTCTCCTTGAAGTGTTGCAAACCTGGTGGCCAACACAAGAAACCGTCTGAACCTCTCGTGATTGCCAACAAGGTTTTGCCACCAATTACTAAGTCATGTGTTGCAGAGGGGGTCAAATACTTATTTCCGCTTCATGTAAAATGCCACAATCATTCATGAACAATTTTGTACGCATGCGGTGTTTCTGGATTTTTTTGTTGATAATTCTGTCTCTTCACTGTTCAAATAAACCCTACTAATTTAAAATTGAGAGACTGCGATCATTTCGTGTCAGTCGGGCCAAACGTACAAACAATCAGCAGGGGATCAAATACTTTTTTGCCCTGCGACTGAGTGAGTCTCCTCTCTCTCTCTCTCGTATTTTCTCTCTCTCTCTCTCCTCTCTCTCTCTCTCTGCTCTCTCTCTCTCCTCTCTCTGCTCTTCTCTCTATGTATCAGTTACCGTCTTCGTCTCTCGATTTATTTCTTCTCTGGCGTTAGTATTATGCTCGTCTCTTTATCTCTCTTTCTCTCTCTCTCATGTATCTCTCCTCTCTTATATCTCTCTCTCTACTTTCTTTCTCTCTTCTATTTCTCTTCTCTCTCCTGTTCGTCTCGTCGTGTTCTCTGCTTCCATCTCTGTCTCTCGCTCGGCGTCTCTGTCTCTCGCTCTGTCTCTGTCTCTCTCGCTCGTCTCTGTCTCAATCAATTCAAGGGGTCTTCTATTGGCATGGAAAAACATACTGTTACATTGTCCAAAGGCAAGGAAGTAGATAATAAACAATCCTCTGTCTTTGTTTGATCTTAATAAGAATACTTCTAATATTACCTATGTATTATTTTCCTGACCTACAGCTTGAAATAAACTCTGAATAAGAGCAGCAGCACTTTCCTGTTTATTCTTGTAGTAGCACTCATGGGTTCTCTAAACCTGAATAAGGCAGTATCACTATGTCCTGTGGAGTTAGTGATTGATGTGTTCAGTAAGCATGTGGAATGTGGTAGTGAGGATATGACCACAATGTAGTTTAGTGTGAGTTAGCATTGTAATGTAGTAGTGGTAGTGGATATACCAAATGACTCTGAAGCTGGACAACTACTCAAGCTAGACAATAGCATGACGATGACACCCAATAAATCCAAGTTTCACCTTTAGGCAACATTTGAGAGATACAGGCTGAGATGGTAGACATTTGCTGTATCACTGAGCTGATCAAATCTTCCTCTGTCCAAATGTACAACCAGTTAAGTACCTGGCTATTTTCTTACCCACTTAACAAGCCAGGAACGGTTCAGAAGTGTCCCAGCTAGGTTGGGTGGTGACAGTCCGGACGCGCGGTGGGCGTCACCGGGAAATAGCTACCGCATGTCCCCGACCACTAGGGCTCTGGTCAAAAGTAGTGCACTATATTAGGGGATAAGGGTGCCATTTGGGACATCTCTAGTCAAAAGTAGTGCACTATATTAGGGGATAAGGGTGCCATTTGGGACTGAGCCCAAGAGTCAGTCGAGTGTTTTAATGTGAAAACAAAGCTGTTACCCATTTCACTTTTGTTTATCAAGCTCTCTACATATGCTACTTAATGCCATTAGAAATCTCTGGATGAACATGTTGTGTGAATGGACGAATAATTATTAGGCTAATCGTGTTCATAAACTCATGAGTGTATGCTGTTGTAATTATTGGCGTACATTCAGCCCTACAGGGAACATTAACATAATTGCACTGTCTCGTCAACACCGTTTTAGGTTTTATGACAGTGTTGAGTTTAGGAGGTGTATTCAGTGCCATTTAAGATGAGGAAGGACAATGATTCTTATTTCTATTACAGCATATTGGATGACTGTCATTCATATTCCATTCACCCAGTTTAATGTAACAGTGATTGGTTTAGGCTACTACATAATACTAAAATTTTCTCTATGACCGTCATGCAGTTGCTACAACCATGCCTGTGAATGAAAGTTTACAACGTAGGTGCATGCACAGGTCGAGAGAGACATGTGGGTAATCAAGTTAAAAGACAGTGACACATTCAATACCTCCTCGCACACTCTTGCCTGCATCTACCTCGTCTAGGGTGTAATCGTTAGTGCAACCGGTGCAAACGATGGTTTCTATTGGACAAATTCAGGTATGTATTTCTCCGTTCCGTTTCCTTCTGTTAATTTTTTTTAGTTTTTCAACAGAATCGGTGGAATGATCACACGTAAATACAGTTCACTTTCATAGCAGCCACATACAAACAGCATGCTCTGATAATTCCTTCTCGCATCTATGCGTTTTCCTCCTCTGACCTTTTCCTTTTGCTTGTGGACTTCAGGGCACAACACATCAGCTGTCTGTGACCAGGCAAAAAAAACTTTCCAAGCCAAACCTTAATATCATAACCGCTAACCGTTACACACAGCCTACATTTGTCACCTTATTAGCTAACGTCATACAGTTGAAGTCGGAAGTTTACATACACTTAGGTTGGAGTCATTAAAACAAATTTTTCAACCACTCCACAAATTTCTTGTTAACAAACTATAGTTTTGGCAAGTCGGTTAGGACATCTACTTTGTGCGTGACACAAGTCATTTTTCCAACAATTGTTTACAGACAGATTACTTCACTTATAATTCACTGTATCACAATTCCAGTGGGTCAGAAGTTTACATACACTAAGTTGACTGTGCCTTTAAACAGCTTGGATAATTTCAGAAAATTATGTCATGGCTTTAGAAGCTTTCTGATAGGCTTAATTACATAATTGAGTCAATTGGAGGTGTACTTGTGGATGTATTTCAAGGCCTACATTCAAACTCAGTGCTTCTTTGCTTGACATCATGGGAAAGTCAAAAGAAAGGACAAAGATCGTACTTTTTAGAGAAAATGTCTCTGGTCTAAATGAAACAAAAAATATTACTGTTTGGCAATAATGACCATCGTTATGTTTGGAGGGAAAAAGGGGAGGCTTATAACCCGAAGAACACCATTCCAACCGTGAAGCACAGGGGGTGGCAGCATTTGTTGTGGGGGTGCTTTTCTGCAGGAGGACTGGTGCACTTCACAAAATAGATGGCACCATGAGGGAGGAAAATTATGTTGGATATATTGAAGCAACATCTCAAGACATCAGTCAGGAAGTTAAAGCTTGGTCGCAAATGGGTCTTCCAAATGGACAATGACCCCAAGCATACTTCCAAAGTTTGGCCAAAATGGCATAAAGGACAACAAGATCAAGTATTGAGTGGCCATCAAAAAAGCCCTGACCCTCAATCCCATAGAACATTCTGTGGCAGAAACTGAAAAAGTGTGTGCGAGCAAGGAGCGCCTACAAACCTGATCCAGTTTACATCAGTTCTGTCTCAGGGATGAATGGGCCAAATTTCACTTAATTTATTTGTGGAAGGCTACCCGAAACGTTTGACCCAAGTTAAAAACATTTAAAGGCAATGCTACCAAATACTAATTGAGTTGTATGTAAACTTCAGGACCACACCGGGAAGTTGATGAAAAGAAATAAAAGCTAAAGTTCATTCTCTCTACTATTATTCTGACATTTCACATTCTTAAAATAAAGTGGTGATCCTAACTGACCTAAGACAGGGAATTTTTACTAGGATTAAATGTCAGGAATTGTGAAAAACTGAGTTTAAATGTATTTGGTTAATGTGTATGTAAACTTCCAACTTCAACTGTAGCTAGTCAATATAGCTACTAGAACTAACACGTTAGTGAACCCGCTACAATCATGCAGTACAGTGTAAATTCAGCAAGCAGTTTAGCAGTTACACCGGTGGGCCCCGGTGGCATTAAATTAATAAAACCAAAACCTTACCTTGACTTAGAAGAGTTCCAGTGTTGGATACACAGGATGGTCCTCCCCTTCCTCCTCTGAGGAGCCTCCACTGGTAGGTGTAGTAGGTATATTTCATCCTCTGTGTCTAGTCTGTCTCCATACTCATGGTTATGATATTGAGCTTTCCAAACCAACAGTTTATTGTTGCAGATGGTGTGTGTGTGTGTGTGTGTGTGTTTCTGTGTGTGTGTGTGTTATTTTTGCCCAGACTACCCTGAGGGCATTGCAGCCCCCCGAAGTGAGTCTGTACTATAAAACCACAGCTTGGGATTGTCATGTCTCACTGATCACAATTGGCCACACCTGCTGTTTACGAAGCATGTGACAAATAACATTAGATTTTTTTATATGTAAGATCGCTAATAACATGTATTTTATAAATACACAGTTGTTTTCTTCTCCATTATTTCTTGTGTGCATATAAAATAGGTTATATATATATATATATATATATATATATATATATATATATATATATATTATATGGGTTATAGACTACATGTCACTAATGAAAGACTACTGAAAGTGCACCTGTGTATGTGTTATGTAGCCATCATTCTTTCTTGTGTTCTGGTTAAAGGGGATACTTCAGGATATGAGGCCCTTTATCTAGTCAGATGAACTCCATGGATACCATTTTTATGTCTCTGCGTCCAGTATGAAAGAAGTTACGAGGTAGTTTCGTGAGCCAATTGCTAACTAGCGTTAGCGCATTGACTGGAAGTCAATGGTGTCTACTAGCATGCTAGCACATACCCAAAGACTTCCAGTCATCGCGCTAACGCTAGTTAGCAACTTCCTTCCAACTGCACGCAGAGACATAAAAAAGATACCAACGACATCATCTGACTATGGGGAAGTTGCCAAAATCCCGAAGTATCCATTTAAAGCTAAATAGCAATGTATGTTGTATAGGTTAGAATACTGAGGTTGCCCATGTGTACATGGTGTGCAGCAGTGCTCTGTGATATATGTTGTCGTCATATCACACTAATGAATGTTAATGTGTCCATGTAGATCACTCATTAGAGGGTCAGGGTTAGTCCATGTAGATCACTCATTAGAGGGTCAGAGTTAGTCCATGTAGATCACTCATTAGAGGGTTAGTCCATGTAGATCACTCATTAGAGGGTCAGAGTTAGTCCATGTAGATCACTCATTAGAGGGTCAGAGTTAGTCCATGTAGATCACTCATTAGAGGGTTAGTGTTAGTCCATGTAGATCACTCATTAGAGGGTTAGTCCATGTAGATCACTCATTACATGGTTATAAAATTATTGGAGTTCTCGCTCTCTCTCTCTCTCTCTCTCTCTCTCTCTCTCTCTCTCTCTCTCTCTCTCTCTCTCTCTCTCAATTCAAAGGGCTTTATTGGCTTGGGAAACATGTTATCATGCAAAACAAGTGAAATAGGTCATAAACAATAACAATTTAACTAATATAACATCACAAAGTTCCAAAAGAATGAAGACATTTCAAGTGTCCAATTATTATATATTACAGTGTTGTCATGATGTGCAAATATTAAAGTACAAAAGGAAAATAAATAAACATAAATATGATTTGTATTACAATGGTTTTTGTTCTTCACTGGTCCCTCGCAACAGGTCACAAATCTTGCTGCTGTGATGCCACACTGGTATTCACCAATTGGATTGGAGTTTATCAAAATTGGATTTGTTTCGAATTCTTTGTGGATCTGTGTAATCTGAGGGAAATATGTGTCTCTAATATGGTCATACATTTGGCTGGAGGTTAGGAAGTGCAGCTCAGTTTACACCTCATTTTGTGGGCAGTGTGCGCACAGCTTGTCTTCTCTTGAGAGCCATGTCTGCCTACGGCGGCCTTTCTCAATAACAAGGCTATGCTCACTGAGTCTGTACACAGTCAAAGCTTTCCTGAAGTTTGGGTCAGTCACAGTGGTCAGGTATTCTGCCACTGTATACTCTCTGTTTAGGGCCAAATAGCATTCTAGTTTGCTCAATTGTTTTGGTAAATGCTTTTGATTATTAGCGGGTATCGGCCTAATTCTGCTCTGCATGCATTATTTGGTGTTTTACTTTGTACACAGAGGATGTTTTTGCAAAATTCTGCATGCAGTCTCAGTTTGTTCCATCTTGTGAATTCTTGTTTGGTGAGTGGACCCCGGATCTCACAATCATAAAGGGCAATGGGTTCCATAACTGATTCAAGTATTTTTAGCCAGATCCTAATTGGGATGTCGAATTGTATGTTCCTTTTGATGGCATAGAAGGCTCTTCTTGTCTTGTCTGTCAGATCGTTCACAGCCTTGTTGAAGGTATGTGTCGTTTTTTGTGTGCTCTAGGGCACTGGTTACCAAACGTTCTATAGTCCCGTACCCTTCCAAACATTCAACCTCCAGCTGCGTACCCCCTCTAGCACCAGGGTCAGCACACTCTCAAATGTTGTTTTTTGCCATCATTATAAGCCTGCCACACACACTATATGATATATTTATTGAACATAAGAATGAGTGTGAGTTTTTGTCACAACCCGGCTCATGGGAAGTGACAAAGAGCTCTTATAGGACCAGGGCACAAATAATAATATAATAATAATAATTTTGCTCTTTATTTAGCTTTAACAAATTCTTATTTACAATGATGGCCTAGGAACAGTGGGCCATCATTGTATGGCCCACTGTGGGCCCTACCTTTTTCTGGGGCAGAACGACAGATTTTTACCTTGTCAGCTCGGGGATTCGATCTACCAACCTTTCGGTTACTGGCCCAACGTTCAAACCACTATGCTACCTGCCGATACTCTAAGTGTAGCCCAATCCAGAAATCTGGCAGGGGCTTCTGATTAAATTACATTTTCACAGAACCGCTTGTTGCAATTTCGATGAGGCTCTCTTGTTCAGATATCGGTAAGTGGACTAGAGGCAGGGCATGAAAGGGATAATGAATCCAGTTGTTTGTGTCGTCCGTTTCAGGAAAGTACCTGCGTAATTGCGCACCCAACTCACTCGGGTGCTTGGCTATATCACATTTGACATTGTCCGTAAGATTGAGTTCATTTGCACACAAAAAATCATACAATGATGGAAAGACCTGTGTGTTGTCCTTATTAACGCAGACAGAAAAGAGCTCCAACTTCTTAATCATAGCCTCAATTTTGTCCCACACATTGAATATAGTTGCGGAGAGTCCCTGTAATCCTAGATTCAGATCATTCAGGTGAGAAAAAACATCACCCAGATAGGCCAGTTGTTTGAGAAACTTGTCATTATTCAAGCGGTCAGACAAGTGAAAATGATGGTCAGTAAAGAAAACTTTAAGCTAGTCTCAATAATAAAAAAACGTGTCAATACTTTGCCCCTTGATAACCAGCGCACTTCTTTCTGTATGTTGTAAAAGCGTTACATGGTCGCTACCCATATCATTGCATAGTGCAGAAAATGCACAAGAGTTCAGGGKCCTTGCTTTAACAAAGTTAACAATTTTCACTGTAGTGTCCAAAACGTCTTTCAAACTGTCAGGCGTTCCTTTGGCAGCTTCTCAGTAGATGCTGCAGTGTACCCAAATGGTTTCGGGAGCCACTGCTTGCACACGCGTTACCACTCCACCATGTCTCCCTGTCATTGATTTTGCTCCATCAGTACAGATACCAACACATCTTGATTACCAAAGTCCATTTGATGTCACAAAGCTGTCCAGTACTTAAAAAATATCTGCTGAAGAGGATGTCTTCCTTAATTGACCCCCCATAAACGTAACGGACATATACCAGGAGCTGTGCCAGGCCCAACACTTCTGTTGACTCATCCAGCTGTAACGCATAGAATTCACTGGCTTGTATGCAAAGCAGTAATTCTTTCAAAACATCTCCTGCMATGTCACTGATGCGTCGTGAAACAGTGTTGTTTGATGAAGGAATTGTCTGTATAGTTTTTTTTGGCCTTTTCTCCCAGCTTTGTCCCAGCCATATCCGYKGCAGCMGGAAGAATGAAGTCCTCCACAATAGTATGAGGCTTACCTGTCCTAGCCACTCGGTCGCTCACCATATAAGASGCTTCTAGCCCCTTCTTATTAATGGTATCTGTTGCTTTTATGCATATCTTAGTACTCGAAARGTGTCTTAATTCTCGCTCAAAAAACTCCTGTGGCATATTTTGCAAATTGGCATGTTTTGTTTCTAAATGTCTGCGTAAGAGGGAAGGTTTCATCGAGTTGTGAGATAGTGCTTTTGCACATATAACACACTGTGGCTGAGGAAAGGCACCTCCCAATATAAGTGAACCCCAAATCAATGTAGTTCTCATCATATTTGCCCCTCTTCGATGGTCCAACGTCCCTGTCTGTTGTTCGGTGCTTTTCCAGGTGAKGGGGCAGTAGTTCTTCGGCTGCATCAGATTGACAGTTTTCGAGCAGTACTACCAGTAGAGCTGGTATGTGTCTCTATGGGCCTTACTTTTTTTAACCATTTATCAATTTTCGAGCAAACGGAATGAGCAACAGCTACGTTCCGCTCCATACGGACCGTTAGTGGAATTCCCGCGAGAGAGTAATGGTTAATGTGATTGGATGTTAAATATTTGACCTTGTGTTGTTATTTCGCTGAACACCAGATGGTAAAAAAAAGAAAATTGGGCAGTGAAACGAGGCTACTCAGGTGAGAAAAAAACCTCACCCAAATGTATAGTCCCGTTGGAAAATATAAATGGACTGATTGAAAATGTGAAGAATTAAAAAAATTTTTTTTTTAAAATGGGAATCACATTTTTATTTGGCGTACCCCCGACGGCATTGTGCGTACCCCAGTTTGGGAATTCCTGCTCTAGGGAAACGGTGTCTAGATGCGAATTTGTATTGTTAGTCCTGCAACGGGACCTTTTTGAACACCATTATTTTGTCTTACTGAGATTTACTGTTCAGGCCCAGGTCTGACGGAATCGTGCAGAAGATCGAGAGTGCTGCTGTAGGGCCCTCCTTTGGTTTGGACCAGATCTAGGTGCTGCTGTAGGCCCTCCTTGGTTGCGGGACAGATCTAGTGCTGCTGTAGGCCCTCCTTGGTTCGACAGATCTAGGTGCTGCTGTAGGAGGGCCCTCCTTGTTTGGACCAGATCTACGGTGCGCTGTAGGCCCTCCTTGTTGGGACAGATCAGGATGCTGCTTGTGTAGCGCCTCCTTTTTGGGACAGAGTCTAGGTGCTGCTGTAGGCCTCCTTGGTTTGGCACAGATCTAGGCTGCTGTAGGGCCCTCCTGGTTGGGGACCAGATCTAGGTGCTGCTTTAAGGCCCTCTCTAGGTT
Organism: Salvelinus sp. IW2-2015; assembly: GCF_002910315.2. Classification (NCBI taxonomy): domain Eukaryota; kingdom Metazoa; phylum Chordata; class Actinopteri; order Salmoniformes; family Salmonidae; genus Salvelinus; species Salvelinus sp. IW2-2015. Next base: position 108,194 of record NW_019942975.1, on the reverse strand, counting down.
GGGGACAGATGTAGGTGCTGCTGTAGGCCCTCCTTGGTTGGGGACAGATCTAGGTGCTGCTGTAGGCCCTCCTTGGTTGGGGACAGATGTAGGTGCTGCTGTAGGCCCTCCTTGGTTGGGGACAGATCTAGGTGCTGCTGTAGCCCCTCCTTGGTTGGGGACAGATCTAGGTGCTGCTGTAGGCCCTCCTTGGCTGGCGACAGAAGCACCAAATCATCAGCCAACAGTAGACATTTGACTTCAGCTTCTAGTAGGGTGAGGTCGGGTGCTGCAGACTGTTCTAGTAGGGTGAGGCCGGGTGCTGCAGGCTGTTCTAGTGCCCTCGCCAATTTGTTGAGATATACAGTATGTTTAAGATGGTAGGGCTCAAGCTGCACACTTGTTGTTTGTGTACATGGATTTTTATAATATCGTATGTTTTTTTCCCCATCACCGCTTTCCATCAATTTGTATAGCAGACCCTCATGCCAAATTGAGTCAAAAGCTTTTTTGAAATCAACAAAGCATGAGAAGACCTAGCCCTTTGTTTTGGTTTGTTTGTATGCCAATTAGGGTGTGCAGGGTGAGTACGTGGTCTGTTGTACAGTAATTTGGTAAAAAGCCAATTTGACCTTTGCTCAGTACGTTGTTTTCACTGAGGAAACGTACAAGTCTGCTATTAATCATAATGCAGAGGATTTTTCCAAGATTGTTGACGCATATCCCACGGTAGTTATTGAGGTCAAATTTGTCTCCACTTTTGTGGATTGGGGTGATAAGTCCTTGGTTCCAAATATTGGGGAAGATGCCAGAGCTGAGGATAATGTTCAAGAGTTTAACTATAGCCAATTGGAATTTGTGATCTGTATATTTTTATTTCATTTAGGATACCATCAACCCCACAGTCCTTTTTGGGTTGGAGTGTTTGTATTTTGTCCTGTAGTACATTCAATGTAATTGGAGAATCCAGTGGGTTCTGGTAGTCTTCAATAGCTGATTCTAAGATTTATAATTAATCATGTATATGTTTTTGCCGTTTGTTCTTTGTTATAGATAGATTCTATGGATTCTTCATTTACATTGAGCTGATTTCAGACGTGCAGTTCCTTGTTTTTCCATAGTGTACTTCTGTATTGTTTTAGTGAAGACGTAGACTCAGGTTTTCTGGGTCTCTATTTTTTTGGTTGGATAGGTTTCTCAATTTATTTCTTAGGTTTTTGCATTTGTCATTGTTTTCAATTTTCTTAGGTTGTCTGCTTGACATTTTTTAGATTTCATCGGGAAGATGAAAGTTTAAATATACTGTTAAGGCATTCTACTGACAAGTTACACCACTATTACAGTGAAAAGTTTTTTCTAGGAAGTTGTCTTWAAGCGATTGAATTTGTTGTTGCCTTATAGTGTTTTTTGTTGGTTTCTACACTACTTTCTTTCCATCTATAGCATTTCTTAATACTGTTCAGTTTCTTTTGGATTTGATGCCTCTCTCTTGTTTGTTTGATCTTAATGATTACTTTCTAAATATGACCTACGCATTTCCTGACCTACAGCTGAAATAAACCTGAATAAGAGCAGCATCACTTTTCCTGTTCGTCCTCTGGTATCATGACCTCATAAGGATTATAAACCTGAATAAGAGCAGTACACTATTCCTGTTGTGTAGGGAGCATGGCCAGTAGTGTGGTATAGTGGGATATACCACCAATGTAGTATTAGTTTATACTTGTATGTGTGGTATAGCATTGGTATGTCGTATGGTAGTGCGGAATACCACAATGTAGTATTAGTGTCGTAGCACTTTGTGTATGTAAGTAGTGGTAGTCGGGATATACCACAAATGTAGTTATTAGTTGTAGTAGCATTGGTAATGTGTAGGGTAGTGGGATATACCAAATGTAGTATAGTGTAGCTAGCATTGGTAAGTAGTTATGGTAGTGAATATACACAATGACTTGAAGCCAGAACAAAACTATCCCAGCTATACGACATTAGATACATGAACACCCAGACAAAAAATCCCCTCTCTTTTTTGTCTCTCATCTCTCTCCTTTCTCTCTTTCTTTCTCACTACGCTCTTTCTCTCTTCTCTCGCTGCAAGTCCTCTAGCCTTGCATGTATCTAGGCCTAAGACCAACACGTTTTCTCTCCTAGACCTAAGGTTAGTACACACTGGCAGAACTATATGAGTGCTGAGATTAATCCAGCCCTCTGATTCACAGTAGAACCAATTATGTGTTCCATTTAACTAACTGCCCGTATGTAAGTAAACAGTAGATGGGTGTCTCTCCATGGCTCACTTTTCCGTGCTGTAAATATGTGACTGACTGGACTGATGGAGGAGATGATAGGATTCCTATGTATTCAGTTAGGTCTGTTAATAACAAGCCTGCCTTTGATTCCTGGATMCCTATGTTGGTTAGTATATTTGTCACATACACACATTTAGCAGATGGTATTGCCTGTGTAGCAAAATGCTTGTTTTCCTAGCTCCAACAGTGCAATAATATCTAACAATACACAGAAATACACACACATCTAAAAGTAAAAGAATGGAATTAAGAAATATATAAATATTAGGACGAGCAATGTCTGAGTATTTACAGTACCAGTCAAAAGTTTAGACACACCTTCTCATTCAAGGGTTTTTCTTTATTTTTACTATTTTCTATATTGTAAAATAATAGTGAAGACATCAAAACTATGAAATAACACATCCCCTATACACTTCCTGATGAACTCAGTCACTGTGTCAGAGGCAACCCGGAACATATCCCAGTCCGCGTGATCAAAACAATCTTGAAGCATGGATTCCGATTGGTCAGACCAGTGTTAAATAGAACTTAGTATGGGTACTTCCTGTTGTAGTTTCAGCGTATAGGAAAGGAGGAGCAGAATGGAGTCTTTATCTGATTTGCCAAAGGGAAAGCGGGGGAGGGCCTTGTAGCCACCCCGGAAGGGAGAGTAACAGTGGTTGAGAGTTTTTGAAGCGCGAGTACTACAGGCAATGTGTTGATAGAACTTTGGTAGCAGGTTCCTCAGATTTGCTTTCTTTGTTAAAGACCCCAGCTACTATACTGTAAATGCAGCCTTTGTGCTTCTGTGTGTGTGTGCATTTGTGCCTTTGTGTGTGTGTGTGTGTGTGTGTGTGTGTGTGTGTGTGAGCCCTGTCTGCTGTGTTCAGCAGTGTTCTTGTAAACAGTGAGGGCTACAGACAGGTCAGGGCCTTAGAGACAGGATCCTGGTGACCCTTACCGCTGGCTTTCTCAGAACCAGTCTTCAGTCTACAGCTCTACTGTAACGATTGTCTATTTCGTCCTCCTCATCGGACGAGAAGAGGCGAGAAGGATCGGACCAATATGCAGAATGGTTCGTGCTCATGATGATTTATTAAAACCGAAACTGAACACTGAAATASAAAAAAATAAACGAAGTGCAGAAAACCCGAAACAGTACCGTGTGGTGAAAACACTAACACGGTAGACAAACACCCACAAAACACAAGTGAAACCCAGGCTGCCTAAGTATGATTCTCAATCAGGGACAACGATTGACAGCTGCTTCTGATTGAGAATCATACCATGCCGAACACAAAAATCCCAACATAGAAAATCACACATAGACAACCCACCCAACTCACGCCCTGGCCATACTAAATAAATACAAAACAAGGGAAAACAGGTCAGGAACGTGACATCTACGGACATCTACCCAAGACCTTTAGTCCCAGAGCTGTAGTCACCAGTCCACTGGGATGCCGAGACCTTCACTCCCATGTGCACTCGGCCTTATGTTCCTGACCCAATGTTACTCTATTTTTACAAGGCTACCCAAACGTCCACTGCAGACCTGAATACTTACTCTGAATGTAYGCGAAAGTAATTTAGATATTTGAAATATTATTTAAATCCTGGTCTGACACTTAGACTTCTAGACCCAGAGCTCCGGTCCCTTGTGGACTGGTGTTACTACACTATTGTTCTAATAGCACCCCGAACAGTGAACAGTACTCAGAATAAAGAGTGTGCATTTATCGTGTGTGTATAGAAGAAGTTATACATTATACAGTATATATACAAAAGTATGTGGACACCCCTTCAAATTAGTGGATTTGGCTATTTCAGCCACACCCGTTGCTGACAGGTGTATAAAATCGAACACACAGCCATGCAATTTCCATAGACAAACATTGCTAGAGCTGCCCCGCTCAACTGTAAGTGCTGTTATTATTGTGAAGTGGAAACGTCTAGAAGCAACAACGGCTCAGCCGTGAAGTGGTAGGCCACAGAATCACACAGAATGGGGCCACCGGGTGCTGAAGTGCGTAGCGTGTAAAAATCGTCTGTCCTCGGTTGCAACACTCACTACCGAGTTCCAAACTGCCTCTAGAAGCAACGTCAGTACAAGAACTGTTCGYCAGGTGCTTCATGAAATGGGTTTCCATGGCCGAGCAGCCGTACACAAGCCTAAGATCACCATGCCCAATGCCAAGCGTCAGCTGGAGTGGTGTAAAGCTTGCCGCCATTGGACTGGAGCAGTGGACACAGGTTTTCTGGCGTGATGAATCACACTTCACCATCTGGCAGGCCGACAGACAAATCTGGGTTTGGCGGATGCCAGGAGAACACTACCTGCCCCAATGCATAGTCTCAACTGTAAAGTTTGGTGGAGGAGGAATAATGGTCTGGGTCTGTTTATCATGGTTCGAGCTAAAAAGCTTAGTTCCAGTGAAGGGCAATCTTAACGCTACAGCATACAATTACATTCTAAACCAGGGCTCTCCAAACCTGTTTCTGGAGMGCTACCATCCTGTAGGTTTTCACTCCAACCCTAATCTAGCCCACCTGATTCTAATAATTAGCTGGTTGATAAGCTGAACCAGGTTAGTTACAACTGGGGTTGGAGCGAAAACATACAGGAAGGTAACTCTCCAGGAACAGGGTTGGACACCCCTGTTTTAAACAATTCTGTGCTTCCAACTTTGGAAGTTTGGGGAAGGCCCTTTCCCTGTTTTAGCATGACAATGCCCCCGTGCACAAAGCGAGATCCAGCAGGTGTCCACATATTTTGTGGTCATGTAGTGTATTTTACCTGCATTTTATTGATTTCTCTATGCCCATAACACAATAAGTAGAATCTTTTAACGGTGTTTTTAGACAGAACTTCTGTAATCTCAAGTGCCTGACTCATAGCTCCTGCTAGTGGTTGACTAGCTGGTGTTGAACGATACCAAGAACAAACATATCTTACTTTGCTGCTATTTGTCCACGCAGGAAAATAAAAAATAAACACCAGCAACAGCAAAAACCAATAGTTGTCTGTCTGTGTAGTAGCTGTTCTCAGGTGGCAGAGTGGAGTGGTAGGCTAGCGTTAAGACAAATGTTCACAGCCACTCGTGTGTGTGTGTGTGTGTGTGTGTGTGTGTGTGTGTCCTGCGCAGCCACACATCAGCAGGTCCAATGACAGTGCCTGTCAGACATGGACAATAAAGATCTTTGTCGGTTGATTTATAGACAGAGGTTTTTCTCCTCTCAGGGTGAAGCTTAGGACCTGTCAGCCTGACTAACAGCCTGCTGTAAACCCTCCTGTATAGGCCTCTACACTTACTGCATCCGGCTTGCAGTGGTAATATCGACACCCCCTGCATCCGGCTGCAGTGGTAATAATCGACACCCTCCTGCATCCGGCTGCAGTGGTAATATCGACACCCTCCTGCTCCGGCTGCAGTGGTATATCGACACCCTCCTGCATCCGGCTGCAGTGGTAATATCGCACCCTCCTGCATCCGGCTGCAGTGGTAATATCGACACCCTCCTGCTCCGGCTGCAGTGGTAATATCGACACCCTCCTGCATCCGGCTGCAGTGGTAATATCTACACCCTCCTGCATCCGGCTGCAGTGGTAATATTGACACCCTCCTGCATCCGGCTGCAGTGGTAATATCGACACCCTCCTGCCATCCGGCTGCAGTGGTAATATCGACACCCTCCTGCATCTGACTGCAGTGGTAATATCGACACCCCCTGCATCCGGCTGCAGTGGTAATATCGACACCCTCCTGCATCCGCTGCAGTGGTAATATTGACACCCTCCTGCATCCGGCTGCAGTGGTAATATCTACACCCTCCTGCATCCGGCTGCAGTGGTAATATCACACCCTCCTGCACCGGCTGCAGTGGTAATATCTACACCCTCCTGCATCCGACTGCAGTGGTAATATCGACACCTCCTGCATCCGGCTGCAGTGGTAATATCTACACCCTCCTGCATCTGACTGCAGTGGTAATATCGACACCCTCCCTGCATCCGGCTGCAGTGGTAATATCGACACCCTCCTGCATCCGGCTGCAGTGGTAATATTGACACCCTCCTGCATCCGGCTGCAGTGGTAATATCTACACCCTCTGCATCCGGCTGCAGTGGTAATTATCGACACCCTCCTGCATCCGGCTGCACGTTGGATATATCTACACCCTCCTGCATCCGACTGCAGTGGTAATATCGACACCCTCCTGCATCCGGCTGCCAGTGGTAATATCTACACCTCCTGCATCTGACTGCAGTGGTAATATCTACACCCTCCTGCATCTGACTGCAGTGGTAATATCGACACCTCCTGCATCTGACTGCAGTGTAATATCGACACCCTCCTGCATCCGCTGCAGTGGTATATCTACACCCTCCTGCATCTGACTGCAGTGGTAATATCTACACCCTCCTGCATCTGACTGCAGTGGTAATATCGACACCCTCCTGCACCGGCTGCAGTGGTAATATCTACACCCTCCTGCATCTGACTGCAGTGGTAATATCTACACCCTCCTGCATCTGACTGCAGTGGTAATATCGACACCCTCCTGCATCCGGCTGCAGTGGTAATATCTACACCCTCCTGCATCGGCTGCAGTGGTAATATCGACCACCCTCCTGCATCGGCTGCAGTGGTAATATCGACACCCTCCTGCATCCGGCTGCAGTGGTAATATCGACACCCTCCTGCATCCGCTGCAGTGGTAAATATCGACACCTCCTGCATCTGACTGCAGTGGTAATATCTAACACCTCCTGCGTCCACTGCTTCAAGTACTGTTTACTATCTACACTGAACAACAATATAAACAACTACTGTTTACTATCTACACTGAAACAACAACAATATAAACAACTACTGTTTACTATCTTACACTGAACAACAATAAAACAACTACTGTTTACTATCTACACTGAACACAACAAATATAAACAACTACTGTTTTACTATCTACACTGAACAAAAATATAAACATTTAAATATAAACAAATATAAACATGCAACAATTTAAAAGATTTGACTAGTTAAGTTCATATAAGGAAATCATCAATTTAAATAAATTCATTAGGTCCTAATCTATAGTTTCACATGACTAGGAATACAGATATGCATCTGTTGGTCACAGATACCTTAACAAAAAGGTAGGGGCGGATCAGAAAACCAGTCAGTATCTGGTGTGTACCAGCATTTGCCTCATGCAGCGCGACACATCTCCTTTGCATAGAGTTGATCAGGCTGTTGATTGTGGCCTGTGGAATGTTCTCTCTCTCCTCTTTATGACTGTGCGTAGTTTCTGGATATTGGTGGGAACTGGAAACATCTGTTGTACACGTTGATCCAGAGCATTCCAAACATGCTTCAATGGGTGACATGTCTGGTGAGAATGCAGACCATGAAGAACTGGGACATTTTCAGCTTCCAGGAATTGTGTAAGAGATCCTTGCGACATGGGGTCGTGCATTATCATGCTGAAACATGAGGTGATGGCTGCAGATGAATGGCACAACAATGGGCCTCAGGATCTTGCCACAGTATTCTGGCCATTCAAATTGCCATCGATAAAATGCACTTGTGTTTGTTGTATGTAGCTTATGCCTGCCCATACCATAACCCCACGGCCACCATGTGGAACTCTGTTCACAATGTGGACATCAGCAAACCGCTATACACGCTGTCTGCCATCTGCCCGGTACAGTTGAAACTGGGATTCATCTGTGAAGAGCACACTTCTCCAGCGTGCCAGTGGCAATCGAAGGGGAGTATTTGCCCACTGAAGTTGGTTACGACGCCGAACTGCAGTCAGGTCAAGACCCTGGTGAGGACGACGAGCATGCAGATGAGCTTCCTGAGACGGCTTCTGACAGTTTGTTCATGAAATTCTTCAGTTGCGCAAAGCCACAGTTTCATCAGGTGTCTGGGTGGCTGGTGTCAGACGATCCCGTAGGTGAAGAAGCCGGATGTGGAGGTTCTGGGCTGGCGTGGTTGTGAGGCATGTAAATACATTTGTGAACAAAATTAGAGAGAAATAGGCTTTTTGTTTAATGTTTAATGTTGCGTTTATTTTTGTTCCGTGTATATGTGATGGACATAATTATTTAATTAATGATTTACTGGAGAAATGCACATTTCTGTTGGATCCCCATTCCTATCTGTCTCTGCTGTCCTTGCTTGGGTTCTAGCAGATAGGCCTAGTTACTAATAGCTTGTTGTTCCTTGTGCTCCAAACCACAGAAGTCTATGTCTGTTGTTATTCAACATTATTCTGCTGCTCTTAACATTATTCTGCTGTGTATGTGCCAGTATGTGTAAACGTACAGTATGACTGGTACAGTGTATGTGCCACAGTATGTGTAAACGTACAGTAATGACTGTACAGTAGTATGTACACAGTATGTGGTAAACGTACAGTAATGACTGTACAGAGTATGTAATACAGTATGTGGTAAACGTACAGTATGACTGTACAGTGTAGTACTGTACACAGTATGTGTAAACGTAACAGTATATGACTGTACAGTGTATGTACACAGTATGTGTAAACGTACAGTATGACTGTAAGTGTATGTACACAGTATGTGTAAACGTACAGTATGAGACTGTACAGTGTATGTAACAGTATTGGTGTAAACGTACAGTATGACTGTACAGTGTATTACACAGTATTGTGTATACGTAGAGTATACTGTAACAGTATGTTTGTGTGTACAGTATGTGTATACAGTAAGTAGTGTTTCAATCGGTGACGTCACTCGTTCTGAGACCTTGAAGTAGTTGTTTCCTTGCTTGAGGGGCCGCGGCTTTTTTGGAGCGATGGGTAACGATGCTTCATGGGTGACTGTTGTTGATGTGTGAGAGGGTCCGCTGGTTAGCACCAGGTAGGGGGAGGAGAGGACGGAAGCTATACTTGTTACATATTACAGCATGTGTATATGTGTGTCCAGTATGTGTGTACAGTATTTGTGTATACAGTATATGTGTTCCCAGCCATTGATCTCAACTTTATCACAGCCATAGAAGCACAATAAGTGGAAGAAACAGGATAATAACACTAATAATGGCCAATTAGAAATTAAGAACAGGATAATAATTAATAACGGCATTAGCAATTAAGAACAGGATAATAACATTAATAAGGGCATTAGAACATTAAGAACAGGTAATAACATTAATAACGGCATTAAAACATTAAGAACAGGATAATAACATTAATAACGGCATTAGAACATTAAGAACAGGATAATAACATTAATAGGCAATTCGAAATTAGAACAGGATAATAATTAATAACGGCATTCGAAATTAAGAACAGGATAATAACATTATAAGGCATTAGAACATTAAAACAGGATAATTAACATATTAATAATGGCATTAGAACATTAAGAACAGGATAATAACATTATAAGGGCATTAGAACATTAAGAACAGGATAATAACAGTTAATAACGGCATTAAAACATTAAGAACAGATAATAACATTAATAAGGCATTAGAACATTAAGAACAGGATAATAACATTAATAATGGCATTAGAACATTAAGAACAGGATAATAACATTAATAAGGGCATTAGAAATTAAGAACAGGATAATAACATTAATAGGGCATTAGAACATTAAGAACAGGATAATAACATTAATAACGGCATTAAAACATTAAGAACAGATAATAACATTAATAACGGCATAGAACATTAAGAACAGGATAATAACATTAATAATGGCATTAGAACATTAAGAACAGAATAATAACATTAATAAGGGCATTAGAACATTAGAACAGGATAATAACATTAATAATGCATTAGAACATTAAGAACAGGATAATAACATTAATAAGCATTAGAACATTAAGAACAGGATAATAACATTAATAACGGCATTAGAACATTAAGCACAGGATAATAACATTAATAAGGGCATTAGAACATTAAGAACAGGAATAATAAAAATTA
>NW_019942975.1:85316-93396 GCF_002910315.2 Salvelinus sp. IW2-2015 | reverse complement strand
AACGGCATTCGAACATTAAAAACAGGATAATAACATTAATAACGGCATTCGAACATTAAGAACAGGATAATAACATTAATAAGGCATTTAGAACATTAAGAACAGGATAATAACATTAATAAAGGCATTATAGAACATTGAAGAACAGGATAATAACATTAATAAGGCATTAGAACATTAAGAACAGGATAATAACTTAATAAGGCATTAGAAACATTAAGAACAGGATAATAACTTAATAAGGCATTAGAACATTAAGAACAGGATAATAACATTAATAAGGCATTAAACATTAAGAACAGGAATAATAACATTAATAAGGCATTAGAACATTAAGAACAGAGATAATAAACATAATAAGGGCAATTAGAACATTAAGACAGGATAATAACATTAATAAGGGCATCTAAGAACATTAAGAACAGGATAATAACATTAATATGGCATTAGAACATTAAGAACAGGATAATAACATTAATAACGGCATTAACATTAAGAACAGGATAATAACATTAATAAGGCATTAGAACATTAAGAACAGGATAATAACATTAATAAGCATTAGAACATTAGAACAGGATAATAACATTTAATAAGGGCATTAGAACATTAAGAACAGGATAATAACATTAATAAGGGCATTAGAACATTTAAGAACAGGATAATAACATTAATAAGGGCATTAGAACATTAAAGAACAGGATAATAACATTAATAAGGGCATTAGAACATTAAGAACAGGAATAATAACGATTAATAAGGGCATTAGAACATTTAAGAACAGGATTAGAACATTAAGAACAGGATTAATAACATTAATAACGGCATTAGAACATAAGAACAGGATTAGAACATTTAAGAACAGCAGACATACACTGTACAGTCATACTGTACGTTTACACATTCATTCAGGCTTCTTGTCTCTTTGTGTTGTGGTTTTTGATTATTTTAGAAATATCCTGTTAATTCCTCGACTCAATGGTTGTCCAATGTTGTTAGAATCCTGATGGCAGTTATTAAAGGTTTGTCAGAAAGACTTGCTACAAAGTAGCATAGGCACATTGAGGCACAAACATTGCTGGGAACTACCTAGTCCCTACTACCCCAAACCTTCAGTCTGAATCTCTCTACAGTGGCAGGTTCTTCCCTGACATTGAACCATACAGTTATTTCTGTTTCTGTTTACTGTCAACAGAAAAGCAACATCATGACAGAGTGTTTGTGTACAGAGCATCTGTCCGTTTCCCAACACGTGGCCAAATGAGGTATTTCCGTAATTTGTTCAAATGAAGACCTATTTACAGCAATATTACTGCACTACATGGCCAATAGTATGTGGACACCTCTTCAAATTAGTGGATTTGGCTATTTCAGCCACATCCTATGCTGCCAGGTGTATAAAATTGGGCACACCGCCATGCAATCTCCATAGACAAACATTGGCAGTAGAATGGCCTTACTGAAGATCTCAGTGTTTTTCAACGTGGTACCGTAAAGGGATGCCACCTTTCCAACGAGTCAATTCATCAAATTTCTGCCCTGCTAGTGCTGTTATTGTGAAGTGAAAACGACTAGGAGCAACAACGGCTCAGCCGCAAAGTGGTAGACCACACAAGCTCACAGAACAGGACCACCCAGTGCTGAAGTGCGTAGCGTGTAAAAAATCTTCTGTCCTCGGGTTGTAACACTCACTACCGAGTTCCAAACTACCTCTAGAAGCAACATCAGTACAAGAACTGTTCGTCGGGAGCTTCATGAAATGGCTTTCCATGGCCGAGCAGCCGCACATAAGCCTAAGATCACCAATGCACAATGCCAAGCGTCGGCTGGAGTGGTGTAAAGCTCGCTGCCATTGTACTCTGGAGCAGTGGAAACGCGTTCTCTGGCGTGATGAATCACGCTTCACGATCTGACGGACGAATCTGAGTTTGGCGGATGCCAGGACAACGCTACCTGCCCCAACGCATAGTGCCAACTGTAAAGTTTGGTGGAGGAGGAATATGGTCTGGGGCTGCTTTTCATTGTTTGGTCTAATCCCCTTAGTTCCAGTGAAGGGCAATCTTAACGCTACAGCATACAATGACATTCTAGACAATTCTGTGCTTCCCACTTTTTGGCTACTGTTTGGGGAAGGCCCTTTTCTGTTTCAGCATGACAWTGCCCCYGTGCACAAAGCGAGGTCTGTACCTCAACCCCATCAAACACCTTTGGGATGAATTGGAACGCCGGMCGCGAGCCAAGCCCGACYTCACTAATGCTYTTGTGGCTGAATGGAAGCAAGTCCCCGCAGCAATGTTACAACATCTAGTGGAAGGCCTTCCCAGAAGAGTGGTGGTTGTTATAGCAACAAAGGGGGGACCAACTCCATATTRATGTCCCTGATTTTTGGAATGAGATGTTCGACGAGCAGGTGTMCACATACTTTTGGTCATGTWGTGTRTTTCTGTAGAGACTGGGCTGTCAGTGTTGATGGTTTATTTCAAGCCCTTTTGATGTCCTCCCTGGATCCATCCTCATCTATGAGTGTCCCCGATAGTTTCCTGGACACTAATGTCATCATAGTGAGAGTCATGATTCCTTGATGTATCTCTATGGTCGTAATGCTGTCCAGACCATTTATCCTGAATCTGCTCTCTGTCAAATAGACTCTGCATAGCCACGTTGTATTGGAAATGCCTCTCATCTCCTCTCCACACCTGCCCCTAGGCCTTTCCAATGAACCTTGAGGGAAATGACAGTGCAACACACACACACACACACACACACACACACACACACACACACACACACACACACACACACACACACACACACAGGACGGATGATTTGTGTGAGTAACAAAATGGGATCCAGCTAGGGAATGATTCCTAACTGATTAATATGTTAACTAATGATATGCTAACTGATAATATGCTAACTAAAATACATTATGCTAGTTGTAGTCATTTATCTGAACAGTGTAGTTGTATCCATTATGTATAGTGTATTGTATTCTCTTAGTATAGTGTAGTTGTATTCGATAGCTATATTAGTTGATTCATTAGCTATAGTGTATTGATTCATTAGGCATTGCGTATTGTATTCATTATGTATAGTGTAGTTGTATTTCATTTAGGTATAGTGTAGTTGTATCATTAGCTATAGTGTAGTGTATTCATTATGTATAGTGTAGTTGTATTCATAGCTTAGTGTATTGTATTGCATATTATAGTGTAGTGTACAAACATGCGAACCTAATAGGGATGGAAACAGACTTAGTACATAACCCACGTGTTGCAGCACCTTCAATACCTCTACTTCATGCGGCTACGCATAAACTGAGAACACAAAACATTAGGAACACCTGTTCTTTCCATGGTATAGACTGACCAGGTGAATCCAGGTGAAAGCTATGATCCTTTATTGATTGTTAAATACACTTCAATCAGTGAAGATGAAGGGGAGGAGACAGGTTAAAGAAGGATTTTTAAGCCTTGATGCAATTGAGACATGGATTGTGTATGTGTRCCATTCAGAGGGTGAATGGGCAATATTTAAGTGCCTTTGAGCAGGTTATGGTAGTAGGTGCCAGGCGCACCGGTTTGAGTCAAGAACTGGTACGCTGCTGGGATTTTTCACGCTCAACAGTTTCCTGTGTGTTTCAAGAATGGTCCACCACCCAAATGACATCCAGCCAACTTGACACAACTGCACAACTGTGCAACTCAATAYTAGGAAGATGTACCCAATGTTTTATACATTCAGTGTAAATCTTTCCTGCAGCATCCCATTGTAGAAAGTTAACGGTGACTGACTGTGTGGTGTCCTCTACTTGACTGACAATAAATCAGTTTCAGTAGGTGGCGATGGAAATGGATTCTGTCTGAACTGGGTCCTCACTATAGCACTACATTTACATTTTATTCATTTCCAAAAGAGATAAATGAATGGAGGCAGGTTAATCACCAGCTTCCTGTTTCAACACCAATTTCTCACTATGTGAATCCCTTGACTGAGAGTGAACCCAGCCCAGTAGGACCTAAGTAGGTGGTAGTGATTAAACCCAGCCCAGTAGGACCTCAGTAGGTGGTAGTGATTAAACCCAGCCCAGTAGGACCTCAGTAGGTGGTAGTGAGTGAACCCAGCCCAGTAGGACCTCAGTAGGTRGTAGTGATTGAACCCAGCCCAGTAGGACCTCAGTAGGTGGTAGTGGAAATGAACCCTCTCTGCCTCGTCCAATAGCCGTAAATCATTTGTCCTTTTCTCCCCTATTTATTTAACAAAGGAGGATATTTAACAGGCTCCTCCAGGCCTTGTTGTTGAAGGGCCTGTCCCTGTGTGCCTATTGTAATGTATTGACGCACGCACACACACGCGCACACGCACACGCCTATTGTCACCAAGACTGACTGTCAGCTCTCAGGCAATCTCCCCTCTCTGATTACTACTGAGGGTTAGAAGAGAAACCAATAAATAGTGAATATGGGAGAATTCTTCACAGCATATTGTTCTCTCTAATCAATTCAAGCTTTTCTGCTGAAGGAAGGATTCTGTTGTGTCCGGCAGTTATTCAGAGTGTATTGGAATACTTTTAAAATGACCAATATCATTCATTCAGTTGTTTTTACCCTTCTGTTCTGAGGTTGCCCTGCAGCAACGCTGATACAAAAGCTTTCACGATGTCTGTCTTTGTATGTGTTATTCAATCAAACTGAATGTGCGGATGTTATTCAATTCACTTACAAGCGCCAATATTCAAGCAGAGATAAAATGGTAGAATCCAAGCACGTATTGTCGTGATTCACGATGGTTAATATATTTCCATTAACAGTGTTAGTATCCTGATAATTGCTATCTCACGTTAGTTCTATACCATATCATCAGGGTTGACGGGCTGCTGCTTGCATTCTTAGTAAGTCCCTCCTGTGTGTGTTTGTGTGCGCATGGCCGCATCTGTGTGTGTATGCATGTGTGTGTGTGTGTGTGCGCTTGTGTGCGTGCATGCGTTCATGCATCAGTGCGTGTGCTCTCCTCCAGCGGGTGTACAGTGGTGCTTTAGGACACTGTGCTAGGCTAGCTCTGGCCTCTGCTGCCCTACAGCTGTGTTGTCATGCATGGATAACACTGGGCTGTTTCCCCATTCTACATGCTGCTGTCCACAATTATTCAGCCCACTGACACTCACACATAGAGACACTCTGTTCAAATGTAGCTCCAGARGAACCAAGCGTAGCCCTCTTGTTCTCTGTACCTCGTTACCTACATAAGGGCTTCATAAGGGCTTCATAAACCATACGCACTACATAAGCAGTAGCCTACCAACAGGAAGCACTTCAAGTAAAGCGTTATGTCTTCCTCCTCCTCCTCCATTTCCTGTGTTGTGTTCATCTTCCCAGTTATCTGCTCCACCCATTGAACTAATCTAACACGATAATGTGTCAGGTAGCTAGCTTTCCTGGATCTGCACTCACTCACTCCATTCCTTCCTCGCTCCCTCCCTTCCTCGCTCCCTTCCTCGCTCCCTCTCCCATCTTTTCCCCCGTCTGGTGTTATTTTACTTAACTGCTTGCCTTCACACGAAGGTGTCAGCATGGCTGGGTTTCCTCTGCTTCTTCCTCAACAGACATGTCACAACTGAAATGTCATCCATCGTGTGACGTAACAGAGCCACAGTCTGGGGTTAATGTGGAATGGGAGGCGAAGGCAGGCGAGGGCAGGCGAGGACACGAGTACCATGATAAAGTACGATTGATATTTTGGTGAATTACCCTGGCTGTATCCTTTTGTTTCCACCAAACCACAGTTCATACGATGAACCACTTTGGTAATAGGTGTTTAAGTTAGTGCCTTCATGTGCTCTACCTCCTGATCATTTTGTTGATGTATCTATTATTTCTACCCCAAAATAACATCCAATCTAATCCAAGTCTTATCCAACTCATCAAATGCATTAGCTAGCTCTGTCCCTTCTAGAGGGAGGAATGTGGGACGGAAATCTGTGGTTCGGGAGCTAAATCTGGGTCATCCTTTCAAACCCATAGCAAATCCTAGCAGGAATCTTTATCTTTGTATGGGTGAAATAATAATTGCCATATTGTGTTTGTCCCAGCAGCATCTGCATAATAGCCATAATTCAGAGCAGACTACAAGTGTCTGAAGCTTCAGGGCTGATGAGGGTGCTGTGRGGGTAACAGTGCTCCTAATAATGCTTTACCCCAGAACCAATATGCAGTTTAGCACTGAATTGGCAAATATGCAGCTTCCATTTGAGGTTTATGTGTGAAATGTTACCCTAGTTGACTATCACGTCTTCACCGTCACCACATCATGTAGCTTAACGTTGTTATGCTCCACCATCACATAGCCTTGCTAGCGTTCTCAGAGTGTGCTAGCTATTGGCTCAATCTCAATTAGTCTTTCTTTCTGTGTCAATTAGTCTTTCTCAATTAGCCTTTGCATCTTATCTCCTTGCCTACTTAATCGTATTGGAGGAGAGGTCCAAGGTCCCTCCCTACGGAGCTCCTCCTTCTGATCGTATTGGACGAGAGGTCCAAGGTCCCTCCCTACGGAGCTCCTCCTTCTGATCGTATTGGACGAGAGGTCCAAGGTCCCTCCCTACGGAGCTCCTCCTTCTTATCGTATTGAACGAGAGGTCAAAGGTCCCTCCCTACGGACCTCCTCCTTCTGATCGTATTGGAGGAGAGGTCCAAGGTCCCTCCCTACAGACCTCCTCCTTCTGATCGTATTGGAGGAGAGGTCCAAGTCCACCCCTACGGACCTCCTCCTTCTGATCGTATTGGAGGAGAGGTCCAAGTCCACCCCTACGGAGCTCCTCCTTCTGATCGTATTGGAGGAGAGGTCAATGGTCCCTCCCTACAGACCTCCTCCTTCTGATCGTATTGGAGGAGAGGTCCATGGTCCCTCCCTACAGACCTCCTCCTTCTGATCGTATTGGAGGAGAGGTCCAAGGTCCCTCCCTACAGACCTCCTCCTTCTTGATCGTATTGGAGGAGAGGTCCATGGTCCCTCCCTACAGACCTCCTCCTTCTGATCGTATTGGAGGAGAGGTCCAAGGTCCCTCCCTCCGTACCTTCTTCTCCAATCGTTGTGAGACGGAAGCGAGGATCAAGGTTCCTCTTGTCTAATGGTTAAGATGTTGGGTTCCCGAGCGGATAGGTCTGCAGTACATATACAACAGTTACAACTGGCCCATCACAGATACAACCAGTTACACTGGCCCATCACAGTACAATCATTACACTGGCCCATTCAAAATACAACCAGTTACACTGGCCCATTCACATATTACAACCAGTTACACTGGCCCATTCACAGATTACAACCAGTTACACTGGCCCATTCACATATACAATCCAGTTACACTGGCCCATTCACATTTTACAACCAGTTTACACTGGCCCAGTTCACAGATACACTGGCCCATTCACAGATTACAACCAGTTACACTGGCCCATTCACAGATTACAACCATACACTGCCCATTCACATATACACAGTTACCACTGGCCCATTCACATATACAAACCAGTTACACTGGCCCCATTCAACATTATACAACCAGTTACACTTGCCCATTCAATATACAACCAGTTATCACTGGCCCATTCACATATTACAACCAGTTTACACTGGCCATTTCAAGATACAACCAGTACACTGTCCCATTCACAGATAAACCAGTTACACTGGCCCATTCACATATACAACCAGTTACATGGCCTTCCACAAGTACAACCAGTTTACACTGGCCCATTCACATATACAACCAGTTACACTGGCCCATCTTCACATATACAACAGTTACACTGGCCCATCACCGATAAACAGTTACACTGGCCCATTTCACAGCTACAAACCAGTTACACTGGGCCCATTCACAGATACAACCAGTATTACACTGCCACATTCACAGATACAACCAGTTACACTGGCCCATTCACAGTTAATCTTTCCTTGATCCTTCGCTTCCTTTTTTTTTTTTTTTTTTTTTTCTTTTTTTTTTTTTCCGTTCCACCAACGATTGGGAAGAAGATACGGGAGGGAGGACCCCTTGGACCTCTCCCCTATCTCTTCTTCTTTT
>NW_019942975.1:71237-85291 GCF_002910315.2 Salvelinus sp. IW2-2015 | reverse complement strand
ACCCTTGTGATCCGAGGACTACATTTAGGCTTACAAGTTCTTCTACACCGATCTCAACAAACCATTTCTGTATGGACCTCGCTTTGTGCACAGGGGCATTGTCATGCTGAAACAGGAAAGGGCCTTAACAGTAAGAGCAGGGCATGTGATGAGTCAAAAGAGTTAGTGCAAAAAAAGGGGTTGATGCAGATAGTCTGGGTAGCTATTGGTTAACTATTTAACAAACTTCTTTATCAGTCTTATGGCTTGGGGGGTAGAAGCTGTTCGTGGTCCTTTTGGTTCCAGACTTGGTGCATCGGTACCGTTTTGACACTTTTTAGGGCCTTCCTCTGACACCGCCTGATATAGAGGTCATGGATGTCAGGGAGCTCTGTAGCGCCTTGCGGTCGGATGCCAAGCAGTTGCCGTACCAAGCGATGATGCAGCCATTCAAGATGCTCTCAGTGGTGCAGCTGTAGAACTTTTAAGGACACATTGAGAATATTTTCAGCCTCCTGAGGGGTACGAGGCGTTGTCGTGCCCTTTTCAATACAGCATTGGTGTGTTTAGACCATGATAAATCCTTAGTGATTTGGACACCTAGGAACTTGAAACTCTCGACCTGCTCCACAACAGCCCTGTTGATGTGGATGGAGGCATGCTTGGCCCTCTGTTTCCTGTAGCCCTCAGCCATTTGTCTTGCTGACGTTCAGGGAAAGGTTGTTGTCCTGGTAACGACACTGCCAGATCTCAGACCCCCCGCCCTATAGGCTGTCTCATCGTCGTCGGTGATCAGGCCTAGCACCGTCGTGTCATCTGCAAACTTAATGATGGTGTTGGAGTCGTTCGCGGCCGCGGAGTCGTAGGTGAACAGGAAGTACAGGAGGGGACTGAGCATATGAAGGGGCGCCGTGTTCAGGGTCAACGTGGCGGATGTGTTGTTGCCTACCCTCACCACCTGGGGGCGACCCGTCGGATGTGTTGTTGCCTACCCTCACCACCTGGGGGCGACCCGTCGGATGTGTTGTTGCCTACCCTCACCAACCTGGGGGCGACCCGTCGATGTGTTTGTTGCCTACCTCACCACCGGGGGCGACCGCGTCGATGTGGTTGTTGCCTACCCTCAACCACGCTGGGGGCGACCCGTCGGATGTTTGTGCCTACCCTCACCACCTGGGGGCGACCCGTCGAATGTGTTGTTGCTACCCTCACCACCTGGGGGCGACCGTCGGATGTGTTTGCCTACCCTCACCACCTGGGGGCGACCCGTCGGATGTGTTGTTGCCTACCCTCACCACCTGGGGGCGACCCGTCGGATGTGTTGTTGCCTACCCTCACCACCTGGGGGCGACCCGTCGGATGTGTTGTTGCCTACCCTCACCACCTGGGGCGACCCGTCGGATGTGTTTGTTGCCTACCCTCACCACCTGGGGGCGACCCGTGCGGATGTGTTGTTGCCTACCCTCACCACCTGGGGGCGACCGTCGGATGTGTTGTTGCCTACCCTCACCACCTGGGGGCGACCGTCGGATGTGTTGTTGCCTACCCTCACCACCTGGGGGGACACCGTACTGGATGTGTTGTTGCCTACCCTCACCACCTGGGGGCGACCCGTCGGATGTGTTGTTGCCTACCCTCACCACCTGGGGGCGACCCGTCGGGATGTCCAGGATCCAGTTGCAGAGGAAGTTGTTTAATCCCAGGATCCTTAGCTTAGTGATGAGCTTGGAGGGCACTAAGGTGTTGAACGCTGAGCTGTCGTCAATTAACAGAATTCTCAAGTAGGTGCTCCCTTTGTCCAGGTGGGAAAAGGCAGTGTGGAGTGCAATAGAGATTGCGTCATCTGTGGATCTGTTGGGGTGGTATACAAATTGGAGTGGGTCCAGGGTGTCTGGGATGATRGTGCTGATGTGAGCCATGGCTACTGTCATGACGTCGCCYTGTTGGATGAGGTTTATGACCCCCCCATAAATACCTTTCCCCCTTTTCTCTCCACTCTACAGAATGGACTCTTGGAAAGCCCTTTGTTAACATAGAGAGAGTATGGTAACATAAAAAGGTTGGGGAAAATAACAATATTTCTGTAATCCAACCAGTTGAAAGTGTCCGTTGGTAATTAAAGAATATGATGTCTGTCACGCCCTGACCTGAGATATCTCTGTTTTCTTTATATTTTGGTTAGGTCAGGGTGTGACTAGGGTGGATTACGCTAGTTTTGTATTGTCTAGGGTTTTTGTATGTCTAGRGTTTTGTAGGTCTAGGGGTTTTTGTAATTCTATGTTGGCCTGATATGGTTCCCAATCAGAGAGAGCTGTTTATCGTTGTCTCTGATTGGGGATCATATTTAGGTAGCCATTTCCCTTTGGTGTTTGTGGGATCTTGTCTATGTGTAGTTGCCTGTCAGCACTCGTTTGTATAGCTTCACGTTTCATTTTGTTATTTTGTTAGTTTGTTCAGTGTWAATTCTTTAAATAAATAAGAATGTACGCATACCACACTGCGTCTTGGTCCGATCCTTATAACGAACGTGACAATCTCAGATCAGTTGTTGTCTGGGACATTATATCTGATGATAGGACGACATAATCTGTATCTTGGAAAGTCTACACATTCTAGTTATCAGATTCACATGGAATTGTTGTGCAATTTAAATGTAATTTTATCTTCTAAATTAGATAATTATTTTCATAAAGTAGACTATGCTCACTCAGGGGCCACGCCCAAGTGAACAGACATTGGTTGAGAACTATGAAACACGCCTTCTCTCCCCCACAACAAAAGCCTATTGACGGARGTCAAACTTTAGTTCCCGACGATGTGAGGACTGGTGTCCATACGTTTAAAAGGGCAAATTTCAACGTGGAGGTGACGATCACCATGCTGAAATGGTGAATTTCGACTACACCAGCCAGAATACAGCATGAGTTGAGTATGGCAACTTGGTATGAACTTTGAACTCTTATTCACTAAAGAAGTGATACATCCTAGATGTTGAGTTATCAGCAGCAGCTGTAAATTTACATGGCCTAGGAAAGGACAGACAATCTCCTGGGAAGACAGGGTACAATTTATCCTCCCTACAACACTACGACAAGACAGATTATACAAAGGACAAGGGCGATCTCTGCTGGGCAAACCAGTCTTCCATCTTCGACCCATCTATTGAAGCGCAGCTCAGTGTAAATATAAACTCAGCAAAAAAAGAAACGTCCTCTCACTGTCAACTGTGTAAATATTTGTATGAACATAACAAGATTCAACAACTGTGACATAAACTGAACAAGTTCCACAGACATGGGACTAACAGAAATGTAATAATGTGTCCCTGAACAAAGGGGGGATCAAAATCAAAAGTAACAGTCAGTATCTGGTGTGGCCACCAGCTGCATTAAGTACTGCAGTGCATCTCCTCCTCATGGACTGCACCAGATTTGCCAGTTCTTGCTGTGAGATGTTACCCCACTCTTCCACCAAGGSACCTGCAAGTTCCCGGACATTTCTGAGGGGAATGGCCCTAGCCCTCACCCTCCGATCCAACAGGTYCCAGATGTGCTCAATGGGATTGAGATCCGGGCTCTTTGCTGGCCATGGCAGAACACTGACATCCCTGTCTTGCAGGAAATCATCCACAGAACGAGCAGTAAGGCTGGTGGCATTGTCATACTGGAGGGTCATGTCAGGATGAGCCTGCAGGAAGGGTACCACATGAGGGAGGAGGATGTCTTCCCTGTAACGCACAGTGTTGAGATTGCCTGTAATGACAACAAGCTCAGTCCAATGATGCTGTGACACACCGCCCCAGACCATGACGGACCCTCCACATCCAAATCTATCCTGCTCCAGAGTACAGGCCTCGGTGTAACGCTCATTCCTTTGACGATAAACGCGAATCTGACCATCACCCCTGGTGAGACAAAACCACGACTCGTCAGTGAAGAGCACTTTTTGACAGTCCTGTCTGGTCCAGCGACGGAGGGTTTGTGCCCATAGGCGACGTTGTTGCCGGTGATGTCCGGTGAGGACCTTCCTTACAACAGGCCCTCAGTCCAGCCTCTCTCAGTCTATTGCGGACAGTCTGAGCACTGATGGAGGGATTGTGCGTTCCTGGTGTAACTCGGGCAGTTGTTGTTGCCACCCTGTACCTGTCCCGCAGGTGTGATGTTCGGATGTACCGATCCTGTGCAGGTGTTATTACACGTGGTCTGCCACTGTGAGGACGATCAGCTGTCCGTCCTGTCTCCCTGTAGCGCTGTCTTAGGTGTCTCACAGTACGGACATTGCAATTTATTGCCCTGGCCACATCTGCAGTCCTCATGCCTCCTTGCAGCATGCCTAAGGCACGTTCACGCAGATGAGCAGGGACCCTGGGCATCTTTCTTTTGGTGTTTTTCAGAGTCAGTAGTTAGTTAGTGTCCTAAGTTTTCATAACTGTGACCTTAATTGCATATCGTCTGTAAGCTGTTAGTGTCTTAACGACCGTTCCACGGGTGCATGTTCATTAATTGTTTATGGTTCATTGAACAAGCATGGGAAACAGTGTTTAAACCCTTCACAATGAAGATCTGTGAAGTTTATATCTTGCATTTTCCCTTTCCGAATGGGCGGTCATTAGAATGCATAAGGTTCTGTATTTACGGTAGCATAGCTTTTCAAGTTCCGATAGAGACCCAATCTCCTTTGTACCTCAGTCTTCCCGCTATTTCATTCATACCCAACCCCCTTTCTTTGTGTAACAAGCCATCATATCGCTTTCATCCGCTAGGGACTTTTTATTTAATGACATGACTAGTAATCGATGTATGATCCATCCTGTGTATATGTAATTCTGTGTGATTGTTTAGGTATTTAGTAAATAAATAATTAAGCCAATTTTTGTATTGCTGATTCAACTTGTTAGCCAGGGTTCGTGAAGAATTTTAAGACGTTCAGATGAGACTGAATAAGGTGACGATTATTGACTGACTGCTATTGATATAAAATATATTTAGATCTTTAAGAGTGGATTCGGGAGATAGCCCCTCTATAGAAACTATATATATAATAATAATATAATATATATAACTGCTTCCGTTGTGCCCCAGGTTATTGAGTTAATTGTTGCATGATTTAATTCAATCATGTAATCAATTARACGGTAGGTTATTATAGACAGGGTACCTTGCCGTTCTTGGGCACAGGGACTGTGGTGGTCAGCTTGAAACATGTAGGTATTACAGACTGTGTCAAGGAGAGGTTGAAAATGTCAGTGAAGACACTTGCCAGCTGGTCAGCGCATGTTCTTAGTACGTGTCCTGGTAATCCSWCTGGCCCTGCGGCCTTGTGAATCTTGACCTGTTTAAAGGTCTTACATCAGCTACGGAGAGTGTGATCACACAGTCATCTGGAAGAGCTGGTGCTCTCATGTATGGTTCAGTGTTGCTAGCCTCAAAGCAAGAATTGAAGGTGTTTAGCTTGTCTGGTAAGCTTGTGTCACTTGACATCTCTCGGCTGGGTTTCCCTTTGTAATCCATGATAGTTTGTAAGCCCTGCCACATCTGATGAGCACCAGAGCCGGTGTAGTAGGATTCAATCTTGATTCTGTATTGTTCATATTGTTCATCGGAGGGATTTATTATAATCCCGCTGAACGCAGCTCTAGCCTTTAGCTGAGTGTGGATGTTTCCTGTGTGGATGTTTAGATGTTGTGAGTGTGGATGTTTCCTGTAATTCATGGCTTCTATGTACGTACAGTCACTGTGGGGAAGCCAGTGACTGCTCTGTTAAACTCCTCAATGCCATTTTATTAATCCTGGAACATATTCCTATCTGTGCTAGTGAAACAGTCCTGTAGCTTTGCATCTGCTTCATCAGACCATTTCCGTATTTAGCTTGTCACTGGTACTTCCTGTTTGAGTTTTTGCTCATAAAGAGGATAGAATTATGGTCAGATTTGCCAAATGGAGGGCGAGCTTTGTATGCGACYCTGTWGTGTGGAGAAAAGGTGATCTAGATTTTTTTTCACCTCTAGTTGCACAGGTGACATGCTTGTACAAATGAGGTCAAAAGGATTTCAGTTTTCCTGCATTAAAGTCACCGGCCACTAGGAGTGCCGCCTGTGGGTGAACATGTTATTTTTGGCTTGTGGCCTTATACAGCTCGTTGAGTGCTGTCTTAATGCCAGCATCGGTTTTTGGTGGTAAATAGACAGCTACGAAAAATATAGATAACTCTCTTGGTAAATTGTGTGGTCTACAGCTTATCATGAGGTATTCTAACTCAGGCGAGGAGAACCTCGAGACTTCCTTAACAAAGAGACACACACCCCCTACCCTGAGCTTCCCAACGTCACCGTTCTGTCCTGCCGATGTATAGAAAACCAGCTAGATTTCTATTTACCATGTCCTTGTTCAGCCACGACTCGGAGAAACGTAGGATATTACAGTACTTCAGATTACGTTGGTAGGATAGTCTCGAACGGAGCTCATCCAGTTTATTCTCCAGTGATTGCACATTCGCCAATAGAACAGAGGGTAGCGGCGGTGTATCCACTCTCCGACGTAGTCTYGTCAGGTATCCCGYCTCTGTAGTGCCGTCTCCTCCTTTTTCATGTGTCTGTGGATTTGTTCCTGGATCCTGGGATAATCAACATGTCTTTTGCCTCCGATTCATTGAAGTAGAAGTTCTCATCGAAAACAAGGTCAGGGATAACTGTTCTGATGTCCAGAAGGTCTTTTTAGGAAATGATGGTGGAAACATCATGTACAAAACATTTCAAGATCAGTGCGGAACCCCCCCCCCCCATAAAATAACACAAGATGGCCRCTATTCCCTGCAGCCATTTGAGTCAATGTCAGCCCAAATAATTAGCAGAGATTGTTTTTCCTCCTCAGTCAAAGATTTTTCCCGACACTTTCTGTCAGACGAAAAGTTACACAATATACAGTATATTGTTATATTATATTGTTATATTATCCCATCCCACATGATTAGCCTCTTCTGTCTTCTAATGGTGGTCTGTAGTGAACATGGTAATAATGAACAGATATCAGAGAACAGAGCAGAGCATGGAGAGGCAGCGTTGTGCAGAGGGATGTGCAGCTGCTCGTGGGCTGCTGTCAGGACGACTCATGTCTCACTATGACGGCTTAGGATCACTGTATCCTCCAGCCCCTGGCCTGGCGCTCAACTCTTCATTCCTCTCCTCTTTCTCGCCTCCCGTTGAACTGTCTCGGTCTATATTCGATCTTCCCTCCTCAATTTTCTGTGCCCTCTTCTCAACGTCTCCACTTCTTTACCTCCTCTTGTACTCCTGTCCCTGCGCCTCCTCTCTCTCTCACGTCCTCGCTAACTCTTCTCCTACCTGCATCTTTCTGAGCTCCTCTTGCTCGCATAGATCCCTCGCTACTTTCTTCTTGCCACTCCTCCTTCTCACGTCCTCTAATTTCTACCTCCCTTTCTGCGCCTCCTCTCCACCTGTCTCTACTTTCTACCCTCTCTTTCTGCGCCCCTCTTCTCCACCGTCTCTTATCTTTTAGCTCTCTTTCTGCCACCCCTCCTTCTCACCGTCTCCTACTCTATCTCTTCCTTTCTACCTGTTTGTCTGGTTGTCCTCTCTTCTAACATGTCCTCACCCGTCCCGCTTACTGTCTACCTCCTTCTCCTCTCACCGTCTCCTACTTCTCTTTCTGCAGCCCTCCTTCTCAACCGTCCTCCTACTTCTCTTCCTCCTCTTCTGCTTCTTGCCGCCTCCTTCTAACTGCCCT
This sequence comes from Salvelinus sp. IW2-2015, assembly GCF_002910315.2. Lineage (NCBI taxonomy): Eukaryota > Metazoa > Chordata > Actinopteri > Salmoniformes > Salmonidae > Salvelinus > Salvelinus sp. IW2-2015. The sequence continues at coordinate 77,570 of NW_019942975.1, read as the reverse complement.
CTACCTACTTCTCTACTCTCTTCTCTCTGGCTCTAGCCCTCCTCTCAACTGTCTCCTACTTCTCTTTCTGCCCGCCCCTTTCTCAACCGTCCTCCTACTTTTTTCTGCCGCCCCTCCCTCTCAACCGTCTCCTACTTCTTTCCTCTTTTCTGCCGCCCCTCCTTCTCACCGTCCTCTCTATTCTACCTCCTCTTATCTGCTGCCCCTCCTTCTAACTGTCTCCTTACTTCTCTTTCTGCTCCTCCTTCTCAACCGTCCTCCTACTTCTCTACCTCCTCTTTCTGCCGCCCTCCTTCTCAACCGCCTCCTACTCTCTACCTCCTCTTTCTGCCGCTCCTTCTCAACCGTACTCCTACTTCTCTTCCTGTCTTTCTGCCGCCCCTCCTTCTCAACCGTCCTCCTACTTCTCTACTTCTTTTGCCGCCCCTCCTTCTCAACCGTCTCACTCCTTTCTCCTTCTCTTTCTGCCGCCCTCCTTCTTCAACCGTCCCTCTGTACTTCTACTCCTCTTTCTGCCGCCTCCTTCTCAACCGTTCCTCCTACTATTCCTCTTTCCTCCTCTTATTCTCTGCCCGCTCCCTCTTCTCAACCGTCCTCCTACTTTCTACTCCTTTCTGCCGCCCCTCCTTCTCAACCGTCCTCCTACTTCTCTTACCTCTCTTTCTGCCCATCCCTCCTCCTCAACCGTCCTCCTACTTTCCTTCCTCCTCTTTCTGCCGCCCCTCTTCTCAACCGTCCTCCTACTCTCTACCTCTCTTTCTGCGCGTCCCTCCTTCTCAACCGTCCTCCTACTTCTCTACCTCCTCTTTCTGCCGCCCCTCCTTCTCAACCGTCCTCCTTCTCTCCTCCTTTCATCGTTTGTTTCATAACGTTTCCTTATGAACTTTCTGTCTGCGTATGCATTTTATATTTTATCTGAATATTACATCCTCCCAGTGAGTCGAACTTTACACATTAACTTATACAATTTCCATTAATTAAGAAAGCTAATCTTACCATGAGACTGTCATTCAGCAGTGGAATGTGTCATGTGTGAATTGTCATCCTTATACACTTATGAATGAATTACTTTACTAAATAAATGACTTACAGAATTCTCAATTTTTCCATTAAGTTAAAAGATTAACTGACTGTGTCTGTGGCTGAGACAAAGGAAATACAATTAGTTCATTCATTCAATTAGGCTTAATTTAAAAAGTAATATAGCAGTTTACCTCCTGCAGCTGTTCACATTTATTTTATTTGTATGAATTGACATAATTGGAACAAGTAAATTATATTGGATAAAACTGTCAGTGTTGTGTTATATCTCTGAGGACGTTGGAGAAGTGTGAGTTGTGAGGTCATTTTGGAGATTGCAGAGGTTTTTCCCACATAGGTTATTTTTATGGCAGCTTGCTGCTTGTCGCACCATAGGCTGGTTATATTCGTAGCAATATAGCGGTCAGCTTTGCTGAGCTGTGACCTGGGATTGAGGATTTGTCCATTTTGCTCTGAAAAATACTGTAGAATATATATATTTCAGTATAGAAGGTGGGAGGTACACAAGGAGAGTGTCAAGGACAACCTGTATATAATACATTTTAAATTAAATATTTACAAGACTTTTGAAACTTACTGTACATGTTTTTATCTGGTCGTCAGATCACTGGGCGCTGGTTTATCGTCTCTGTAAAAGTCCGAAGTGGTCATTTTGATCCAGAGTCTTGCTAACTAAATATCTGTTGTGAACTCCAATGTGGACATAATATCTCTGTTGTGAAGTCAATGTGGACATGAAATTTGTTGTGAACTCAATGTGGACATGAATATTCTTGTTGTGAACTCCAATGTGGACATAGAATATCTCTGTTGTGAAGTCCAATGTGGACATGAAATTCTCTGTTGTGAACTCCAATGTGGACATGAATATCTCTGTTGTGAACTCCAATGTGGACATGAATATCTTGTTGTGAAGTCCAATGTGGACATGAATATCTCTGTTGTGAAGTCAATGTGGACATGAATATCTCTGTTGTGAACTCCAATGTGGACATGAATATCTCTGTTGTGAACTCCAATGTGGACATGAATATCTCTGTTGTGAACTCCAATGTGGACATGAATATCTCTGTTGTGAACCCAATGTGAAAGCTGACATATTCGTTTGGCAGGCACCTGAGGGATGTTGCATTAGCCTGTGTGATCCCTCTCTGCCAACATGTATGATAAGTTAAGACATGTCTATACTGCTAACTCATCTACAGCTTCTACATCTGCATTGCTTGCTGTTTGGGGTTTTAGACTGGGTTTCTGTCCAGCACTTTGTGACATCGGCTGATGTAAAACGGGCTTTATAAATACATTGGATTGATTTACCTGATACCCGTAGCCTGCTTATCTCAGAATAAAACTTGAGAAGTGTCCTGACATTCTATCAGTGACCTGTAGCTAGAACCTTACCGTCACCTGCTAGAGGTACCTACACAGACAGCACATAGGACTCAATAATAACTTGGTCTGACACACTCCTCCACAGGTTTTCCTTCTGTTTCTCTCTCTCTCCCTGCTACACATCGTACTCCTTTCATTCAATGCAAATGTATTTCTCTTGATAGTACCTGTCTTGACCTGCGAGAGCTACCTACTCCCCCTTGATGACTCAACAAGGAACTCAGGAACACAGGAACTCTCCCTCTCGCTCTCTCTCCTCTCGCTCTCTCTCTCTCTCTCTCTCTCTCTCTCGCTCTCTGTCTCTCTCTCTCTCTCTCTCTCTCTCTCTCTTCTCTCCTTCTTGCTCTCTTCCTCTCTTCTTCTCTCTTCTCTCTCTTCTCTCTTCTCTCTCTCTCTCGCTCTCGCTCTCTGCTTCTCGCTCTCCTGCTCTCGCTCTCGCTCGCTCTCGCTCTCGCTCTCTCTCTCTCTCTCTCTCTCCTCTTCTCGTTTCTTCTCTCTCTCTCTCTCTCTCGCTCTCCTGTCTCTCGTCTCTCGCTCTCTGTCTCTCTGTCTCTCTGTCTCTCTGTCTCTTCTCTTCTCTCTCTCCTCTTCTCTCTCTCTTCCTCTCTCACTCTACCTGCACATCTTAAATCTTTCATTTTAAACACTTCATTGTAGCCCATGTGTTTGAACCTAACCAGCATTAAGCCATCTCTCCCGATGTGTGTGGTGCGTTTGTGTGTATTTTCTTTCTCCTCTTGCTGTTCTTTGCTGCCTGGTCAGTCAGTGCTTGGGGCCTATTGTCATTGACTGTCAACCCCATCAGGGTGGATGTTAACTGRGRAAGACAAGCAGCCAGCTCCCCTGTCTCACCCAGCTGCCGAGGTAGTAAGAGGCTTCTCCGAGCCCTCATAGACTACAGAGAAATAAAATACATTGCACTGGAATACTTATGATTAGACTTTATTTGAACGATTAACAGGAGTACGTCGTTAGAGGTTCAAGCAGCGAAGCTGGTTAAACATTATTGTATTTGTTGGCGTTCATCATTATTATTAAACCAATTCCTAAAATTTGTTGGAAAAATTTAAATTCCGTCAGATAATAATGCCTAGAAGGATGCAAAGTTTCATGGTGGTAAAGGGCTATGGGCCAATTGGTCACAAGGTGGCGCTATAATTCTGAATTGTAGTACATGGGTCCCTCTCCTCACAAGGAACACATTTAGTACATGRGTCCCTCTCCTCACAAGGAACACATTTAGTACATGGGTCCCTCTCCTCACAAGGAACACATTTGCCTGAAGATCCCATCAGGTCCATCGTGATGTATTTTATGGCATTTCGATTTTGGTGAAAAACACTTAAATTACATCTCCTCTAGAACCACTGGGCCAATCTAGATGAAACTTGATATATGGCATCTGTGGACCAAGGTCGCTAAACACAATATTTTCCAGGATAGTATATCAAACAACATGGCCGCTACTGACCAATAAACTTTCACGTGGGCGTGGTCTTGCACATAAATGCACGGATATTCATATTGGAACCAAACTTGGAACAGATGTTCCAAACACTGTCAATACCAATTTACATTGAGCACACGGTGACGCTATATAACTGGCAAGATGTTTAAAGTAGTCAACTTCATTGACAATTATCCAAAACATATCAAAGGATTTTGCATGGTCTGTTTGATGTGGACTTCTGATATTTGGCAAGTGTGGCCAGGAGTGCAGAAGTAGCTCATCCTAGGGCGATGTGGGCCATTTGTCCTGATGGTGGTGCTATAGGGCCAAAGCTTTGAAACCCGGCATGGCTGCTTGGAGCTATATTTATCTTTATAACAGCATAGCCAAGGCCTAGAAAAGGGTGCGTATAACTGAACGTTCTATCCGGAATCCTTGGGACGTACCTACCCTAAACCCTAAACCCTAAACCCTAAACCCTAACCCTAGCCTTAACCCCTACACTTACCCTCATCTTAACAATAACCCTTATCTAAACCTAACCTTAACCCTTACCTTAACTATTTTAAATTTCAACTTCAATGGGTTGACGTCAGAGTTGGGAYGTCCCAAGGATCCCAACCATAACAGAAAAGGGACCTGTAAGACTGATGCACTGTACAGGAGAGATCAGAGGAAGCAGCTCCTGCTTAACCTCGGTTCATTAGATCTAATGAGTTTGTCTGTCAATGTGTTTTCACACCTCATCCTCAGTCCTCTCACCATGGTGCAGTGCGCTGCATTTAACAGGATAGCATATTGGTTTGTTTGGGCTGAATGCATAATAAAAAATAAAAAAAACGTTGTAAAAGCAGCGAATCATCCTGTGTCACTGCAAAATTATTGCACATCTTTGATGATGTCACAAGGCAGGCTATCGTCTGATTGATTGATGGACTTATTGATCCACAAACTGAAGATGTTCCAGTAACACGTACCACGGGGAGAAATCAGAATTCTTGCAGAATACGAGTGTTGAATGTGCAAGAAAAGGAACGGGCAGCCGGGCAACGAATGAAATGACGCAGCACTGCTGCCAAGGCAACTTGTCAGGACTGTGCCAATCAAACCCAAACCACAGGCGGTATAATCATCTTGTCCAGCCTGTTTTAATACAGCTGAGAAGTCCTCTCTCCTCTTCACTATCCAGCTCTCCAGCCCCGTGTACTGAGCCAGGTTTTATAATAGAGCAGATTTTAGAATTGGCTTGGATTTGGATTTTCTTCTCAAAGAATGTACTATACTAGCCTTCCTCTTCACCGGTCATACAATGCTCTGAACCCTGTGGCTAACTTTAACTGTGTGCTAGATGTCCTCCTCTCCTGCCTGCCTGAATATCCCCCTGCCTTTCTGCCAGACCTTGTTCAAATACTACATTTCTGATACTGTATCTATCCTTGATTTAGCTTACCTGTTGCAATATAACYAATAGAACAGTCTTAAAAGTACAAACCACACTCACCTGGCCCTCCGAGCAGGCTAAAGCCAACGCTCAAAAGTATTTGAAAGATTTCGAATAGTATTTAAACCCAGGTCTGCCTGCTTGCCTGCCTCCCTTTGCTTCATTCAATGGAGATTGAGCCAGAGTGGGCTTATCGTCCTCCACACACTCCTCACCCAGTAAGTGGAATGGATTCTGTGCCTCTAGGATTAGTCTCTGAAATATCTACAACAATGCCTGCAGGAAACTGTAATATCTACAACAATGCCTGCAGGAAATAGTTTGGAAAAAGAAAGCTGCTACTTTATACTAGAACTTTTTTCTTTTTTTATATTCCTGTGGTTGTTCTTTCCTGGAAGTGGAGGGAAAACTGTGTTCACCAATTGAGTGTGTCCCAAATGGCACCCTATAAAGTGTATAGTATACAGGGAATAGGGTATAATATACAGGGAATAGGGTATAATATACAGGGAATAGGGTATAGTATACAGGAATAGGGTATAGTATACAGGAATAGGGTATAGTATACAGGGAGTAGGGTATAGTATACATGGAGTAGGGTATACGTACAACAGGGAAATGGGTATAGTTATACAGGGAGTAGGGTATAGTATACAGGGAATAGGGTATAGTATACAGGGAGTAGGGTATAGTATACATGAATAGGGTTAGTACACAGGGAATAGGGTATAGTATACAGGGAGTAGGGTATAGTATAAGGGAGTATGGTATAGTATACAGGGAGTAAGGGTATAGTATACAGGAATAGGTATAGTATAAGGGAATAGGGTATAGTATACAGGGAGTAGGGTATAGTATAAGCATGAAATAGGGTATAGTATACAGGGAATAGGGTATAGTATATACATGGAGTAGGGTATAGTATGCAGGAATAGGGTATAGTATACACGGAATAGGGTATAGTATACATGGAGTAGGGTATAGTATACAGGAATAGGGGTATAGTATA
>NW_019942975.1:60269-65682 GCF_002910315.2 Salvelinus sp. IW2-2015 | reverse complement strand
GGTTCACCAATTGGGTGTGTCCAAATGGCACCCTATAAAGTGTATAGTATACAGGGAATAGGGTATAATATACAGGGAATATGGTGTAGTATACAGGGAGTAGGGTATAGTATACAGGGAATATGGTGTAGTATACAGGGAGTAGGGTATAGTATACAGGGAATAGGGTATAGTATACAGGGAGTAGGGTATAGTATACAGGAATAGGGTATAGTATACAGGAGATAGGGTATAGTATAAGGAATAGGTGTATAGTAACAGGAATAGGGTATAGTATACAGGGAGTAGGGTATAGTATACAGGGAATAGGGTATAGTATACAGGGAGTAGGGTATAGTATACATGAATAGGGTATAGTAACACAGGAATAGGGTATAGTATACAGGGAGTAGGGTATAGTATACAGGGAGTATGGTATAGTATACAGGGAGTAGGGTATAGATACAGGAATAGGGTATAGTATACAGGAATAGGGTATATTACAGGGAGTAGGGTATAGTATACTGAATAGGGTATAGTATACAGGGAATAGGGATAGTATACATGGAGTAGGGTATAGTATGCAGGAATAGGGTATAGTATACACGGAATAGGGTATAGTATACATGGAGTAGGGTATAGTATACAGGAATAGGGTATAGTATACAGGGATAGGTTATAGTATACAGGAATAGGGTATAGTATACAGGGAGTAGGGTGTAGTATACAGGAATAGGGTATAGTATACACGGAATAGGGTATAGTATACAGATAGGAGTAGGTATAGTATGCAGGAATAGGGTATAGTATACAGGGTATAGGTTATAGTATACAGGAATAGGGTAATAGTATACAGGGAGTAGGGTATAGTATACATGGGTAGGGTATAGTAATACAGGAATAGGGTATAGTATACACGGAATAGGGTATCGTATACATGGAGTAGGGTATAGTATGCAGGAATAGGGTATAGTATACAGGGAATAGGTTATAGTATACAGGGAATAGGGTATAGTATACAGGGAGTAGGGTGTAGTATACAGGAATATGGTATATGTATACAGGGAATAGGGTTAGTATACAGGGAATAGGGTATAGTATACAGGGAATAGGTATAATGCTGTTTAGGGAATAGGGTATAGTGCTGTATAAGGAATAGGGTATAGTAATATATAGGGAATATGGTATAGTACAGGGATAGGTATAATGCTGTATAGGGAATAGGGTGTAGTATACAGGGAATGAGGTATAGTAATATATAAGGAATATGGTATAGTATACAGGGAATAGGGCATAGTATACAGGGAATACGGTTATGTAATATACAGGGAATATGGTATAGTATACAGGGAATAGGGTACATTGCTAAATAGGGTATACTGCTATAGGATAAGTAATATATAGGGTAAGTAATATAGGGAATTGGTTATAGAAATATATAGGTAAATAGGTATAGATAGGGTATAGTAATATATAGGGAATAGGGTATAGTAATATACAGGGAATAGGGTATAGTAATATACAGGGAATAGGGTATAGTAATATATAGGGAATAGGGTATAGTAATATATAGGTAATAGGGTATAGGAATATATAGGTAATAGGGTATAGGAATATATAGGTAATAGGGTATAGGAATATATAGGTAATAGGGTATAGTAATATATAGGTAATAGGGTATAGGAATATATAGGTAATAGGGTATAGTAATATATAGGTAATAGGGAATAGGGTATAGGAATATACAGGGAATATGGTATAGGAATATATAGGGAATATGGTATAGTAATATATAGGGAATATGGTATAGTAATATATAGGTAATAGGGAATAGGGTATTGTAATATATGGGAATAGGGTATTGTAATATATGGGAATAGGGTATAGTGCTGTATAAGGAATAGGGTATAGTTGTATATAGGGAATATGGTGTAGTATACAGGGAATATGGTATAGTAATATATAGGGAATAGGGTGTAGTATACAGGGAATAGGGTATAGTATACAGGGAATAGGGTATAGTATACAGGGAGTAGGGTGTAGTATACAGGAATAGGGTATAGTATACAGGGAATAGGGTATAGTATACAGGGAATAGGGTATAGTATACAGGGAATAGGGTGTAATATACAGGGAATAGGGTATAGTATACAGGGAATAGGTATAATGCTGTTTAGGGAATAGGGTATAGTGCTGTATAAGGAATAGGGTATAGTAATATATAGGGAATATGGTATAGTATACAGGGAATGAGGTATAGTAATATATAAGGAATAAACCGAGAGAGATGCTGCTTGGAGCTATATTTATCTTTATAACAGCATAGCCAAGGCTAGAAAGGGTGCGTATAACTGAACGTTCTATCCGGAATCCTTGGGACGTACCTACCCTAAACCCTAACCTAGCCTTAACCCCTACACTACCTCATACTTAACATAACCCTTAATCTAAACCTAACCTTAACCCTTCCTTAACTATTTTAAATTTCAACTTCAATGGGTTGACGTCAGGTTGGGACGTCCAAGGACCAACACATAACAGAAAAGGGACCTGTAAGACTGATGCACTGTACAGGAGAGATCAGAGGAAGCAGCTCCTGCTTAACCTCGCTCATTAGATCTAATGAGTTTGTCTGTCAATGTGTTTTCACACCTCATCTCAGTCCTCTCACCATGGTGCAGTGCGCTGCATTTAACAGGATAGCATATTGGTTTTTTTTGGGCTGAATGCATAATAAAAAATAAAAAAACGTTGTAAAAGCAGCGAATCATCCTGTGTCACTGCAAATTATTGCACATCTTTGATGATGTCACAAGGCAGGCTATCGTCTGATTGATTGATGGACTTATTGATCCACAAACTGAAGATGTTCCAGTAACACGTACCACGGGGAGAATCAGAATTCTGCAGAATACGAGTGTTGAATGTGCAAAGAAAGGAACGGGCAGCCGGCGCAACGAATGAAATTACGCAGCACTGCTGCCAAGGCAACTTGTCAGGACTGTGCCAATCAAACCCAAACACAGGCGGTATAATCATCTTGTCCAGCCTGTTTTAATACAGCTGAGAAGTCCTCTCTCCTCTTCACTATCCAGCTCTCACAGCCCGTGTACTGAGCCAGGTTTTTATAATAGAGCAGATTTTAGAATTGGCTTGGATTTGGATTTTTTCTCAAAAGAATGTACTATACTAGCCTTCCTCTTCACCGGTCATACAATGCTCTGAACCCTGTGGCTAACTTTAACTGTGTGCTAGATGTCCTCCCTTCCTGCTGCCTGAATATCCCTCCTTTCTGCCAGACTGTTCAAATACTACATTTCTGATACTGTATCTATCCTTGATTTAGCTTACCTGTTGCAATATAACAATAGAACAGTCTTAAAAGTACAAACCACACTCACCTGGCCTCCGAGCAGGCTAAAGCCAACGCTCAAAAGTATTTGAAAGATTTCGAATAGTATTTAAACCCAGGTCTGCCTGCTTGCCTGCCTCCCTTTGCTTCTTTCAATGGAGATTGAGCAGAGTGGGCTTATCGTCCTCCACACACTCCTCACCCAGTAAGTGGAATGGATTCTGTGCCTCTAGGATTAGTCTCTGAAATATCTACAACAATGCCTGCAGGAAACTGTAATATCTACAACAATGCCTGCAGGAAATAGTTTGGAAAAAGAAAGCTGCTACTTTATACTAGAACTTTTTTCTTTTTTTATATTCCTGTGGTTGTTCTTTCTGGAAGTGGAGGGAAACTGTGTTCACCAATTGGTGTGTCCAATGGCACCTATAAAGTGTATAGTATACAGGGAATAGGGTATAATATACAGGGAATAGGGTATATATACAGGGAATTAGGGTATAGTATACAGGAATAGGGTATAGTATACAGGAATAGTATGTACAGGGAGTAGGGTATAGTATACATGGAGTAGGGTATAGTATGCAGGAATAGGGTATGTATACAGGAATAGGGTATAGTATACAGAATAGGGTATAGTAATATCAGGAATAGGGTATAGTATACAGGAATAGGGTATAGTATACAGGAATAGGGTATAGTATTACAGGAATAGTGGTATGTATACAGGAATAGGGTATAGTATACAGAATAGGGTATAGTATACAGGAATAGGGTATATATACAGGTAGTAGTAACAGAGTGGGATAGTATAGGAGTAGGGTATAGTATGCAGGAATAGGTTAGTACAGGAGGTATAGTATACAGGAATAGGGTATAGTATACATGGAGAGGGTATAGTATACAGGAATAGGGGTATAGTATACAGGAATAGGGTATAGTATATACAGGAATAGGGTATAGTATACAGGAATAGGGTATAGTATACAGGAATAGGGTATAGTATACAGGAATAGGGTATAGTATACAGGGAGTAGGGTTTAGTATACATGGAGTAGGGTATAGTATGCAGGAATAGGGTATAGTAATACAGGAATAGGGTATAGTATCAGGGAATAGGGTATAGTATACTGGAGTAGGGTATAGTATCAGGAATAGGGTATAGTATCAGGAATAGGGTATAGTATACAGGAATAGGGTATAGTATACAGAATAGGGTATAGTATACAGGAATAGGGGTATAGTATACAGGAATAGGGTATATTATACAGGGAATAGGGTATAGTATACAGGGAGTAGGGTATAGTATACATGGAGTGGGGTATAGTATGCAGGAATAGGGTATAGTATACAGGAATAGGGTATAGTATACAGGGAATAGGGTATAGTATACAGGAAATAGGGTATAGTATACATGGAGTAGGGTAATAGTATGCAGGAATAGGGTATATTAATCAGGAATAGGGTATAGTATACAGGGAATAGGGTATAGTATACAGGAATAGTGTATAGTATCAGGGATAGGGTATAGTATACATGGAGTAGGGTATAGTATCAGGAATACGGGTATAGTATAAGGAATAGGGTATAGTATACAGGGAATAGGGTATAGTATACAGGGAATAGGGGTATAGTATACATGGAGTAGGGTATAGTATGCAGGAATAGGGTATAGTATACAGGGAATAGGTTATAGTATAAGGGATAGGGTATAGTATACGGAGTAGGGTGTAGTATACAGGAATAGGGTATAGTATACAGGGATAGGGTATAGTATACAGGGAATAGGGTGTAGTATAACAGGGAATAGGGTATAGTATACAGGGAATAGGTATAATGCTGTTTAGGGAATAGGTATAGTGTGTATAAGGAATAGGGTATAGTAATATATAGGGAATATGGTATAGTATACAGGGAATGAGGTGATAGTAATATATAAGGAATATGGTATAGTATACAGGGAATAGGGCATAGTATAAGGGAATAAGGTATAGTATATACAGGGAATATGGTATAGTAATCAGGGAATAGGGTACATTGCTAATAGGGTATCTGCTATAGATAAGTAATATATATGGGTAT
>NW_019942975.1:54402-60244 GCF_002910315.2 Salvelinus sp. IW2-2015 | reverse complement strand
GGTAAGTACATGGAATAGGGTATAAATGCTGTATAGGGAATAGGGTGTAGTTATACAGGGATGAGGTATATGCTGTTTAGGGAATAGGGTATGTGCTGTAATAAGGAATAGGGTATATAATATAAGGGAATAGGGTATAGTATACAGGGAATAGGGGTAATGCTGTATAGGGATAGGGTGTAAGTATACAGGGAATGAGGTATAGTAATATATAAGGAATATGGTAATGTAATACAGGGAATAGGGATAGTATATCAGGGAATATAGGTATAGTAATATACAGGAATATGGTATAGTATACAGGAATAGGGTACATGTAAATAGGGTATACTGCTTAAGATAAGTAATATATAGGGTATAGTAATAGGGAATTGGTTATAGAAATATATAGGTAATAGGGTATAGTAATATAGGGAATAGGGTATAGTAATATACAAGGGAATAGGGTATAGTAATATACAGGGAATGGGTATAGTATATATGGGATAGGGTAATGTAATATATAGGGGTATAGGGTATAGTAATATATAGGTAATAGGGAATAGGTATTGTAATATATGGGAATAGGGTATTGTAATATATGGAATAGGTGTAGTATACAGGGATGGGTATAGTAATAGTTTAATGAGTAGGGTATAATGCTATATAGGGAATAGTGTGCCATTTGGACTTATACATTGAAGTCCTCCAAGGCAGTTTTTCTTTCACCTCAAGTGGAAAGTCATCCCACGTTTTTAATGACTTATATGTTGTGAACGCTTCTATGTGAATAGAAAAGGGTCATCATAGTTGTGGTATTACAGATCAGCTAGGGCCTACAGGTGTGGGATCTTCATTTGAGTCGGTTTGCTACAGCACTAAAATAATCCTGCAGGTTCAGGAAATGTGAATTATTATGTGGATCATAATTCATGGAAAGTATAGGGAAAAGTATGTCAAACATTTCAAAGTGAAAATTAAAAATGTAGGAAGCATTTTTAAACCTCAAATACACTACAAGTTTTAGTGTTTTTGGGGGTATCTGTACTTTACTTTACTATTTAATTTTTGACGGCTTTTTCTTTACTTCACTTACATTTCTAGTATTGTACTTGTTATTGTACTTGTTATTGTACTTTTTACTCCCTACATTTTACCTGACAACCAAAAGTACTTGTACATTTTGAATGCGTTAGCAGGACAGGAAATTGCCAAATTCACGCACTTATCAAGAGAACACGTGGTCATCCCTACTGCCTCTGGCTAGCGGACTCACTAAACCAAATGCATCTTTGTAAATGATGACCGAGTGTTGGAGTGTTGGGTGTACACCTGGCTATCTGATGGTGCCATCTGCTTTGCTTAATATAAGGATTTTTTTTTATTATTCATACTTTTACTTTTGAGATAAGTATATTTGAGTAATTTCATTTACTTTTGATACTTAAGTATATTTAAAATCAAGTACTTTTAGACTTTTACTCAAATAGTATTTTACTGGCTGACTTTTACTTGAGTAAGTTTCTATTAAGGTGTCTATACTTTTTTCAATTATGACAACTGGGTACTTTTTCCACCACTGATTGCAGGAAAGTTCTCATGCAACAGAGGTGATCAAATTAAGATCCTACATCTGTACAATATAGCATGCCTCCATTTCCTTGTGTAATGCCTCTAATAATATGGAAATATCTTTATGCACTAGAATGCATTTTATTTTGCTATGATGCTCTTGCCAACATGAACGTTTGAGGATGTGATAGGATGTGTTTATACTGTGTATATATAACTGTGTTTTAATCAAATCAATTATATGCACTGATACTTGTCTGATGCTTTAAGCGCACTGTTTGATGAAATAATTAAGACACAACATGACTAGAGGGAGCCGACCACAATTGATTTGACTGTGCTCAGACTTGCTTCGCTGTGTTAAAACACAATGAACGTGAGTGACTGTGCTCAGACTTGCTTCGCTGTGTTAAAACACAATGACAGTGAGTGACTGTGCTCAGACTTGCTTCGCTGTGTTAAAACACAATGACAGTGAGTGACTGTTGCTCAGACTTGCTTCGGCTGTGTAAAAACACAATGACAGTGAGTGACTGTGTGCACGAGTGCACTTGTATGATACTTTGGTGTTTATGCTGTTGTTTGTTTTGTTGTTTTTATGTTTGTTGTTAATGTTTGTTTGTTGTTTATGTTTGTGTTTAATGTAGTTTGTGTTGTTGTTATGTTGTTGTTGTGTTTATGTTGTTTGTTTTGATAAGATGGTGATGATTTAGAGGCCAATAGCATATCCAGGCTTTTTCATTGGTTCACTATGTAAAATAATGATGATTATTTAAACAATTAATTAACTCCTAAACGGTCTGTTAGAGGCAGTTTATTTAATTTTGTGTCATGTTGTTATCTATTCTTTTTAAATAATGGATTCCTTTGAGTTATACAGTGCATTCCGAAAGTATTCAGACCCCTTGACTTTTTCCACAATTTGTTGCATTACAGCCTTATTCTAAAATGGATTGAATTGTTTTTTTCTCCTCATCAATCTACAGACAATAGCCCATAATGACAAACAAAACAGATTTTAAAAAAAATGTTTGCAAATTTATATAACACCCCTGAAATATCACATGTACAATAAGTATTCAGACCGTTACTCAGTATTTGTTGAAGCAGCGATTACAGCCTTAAGTCTTCTTGGGTATGACACTACAAGTTGGCACACCTGTATTTGGGGAGTTTCTCCCATTTTCTTCTCTGCAGATCCTCTCAAGCTCTGTCAGGTTGGATGGGGAGCGTCGCTGCACAGCTTTTTTCAGTTTCACGAGAGATGTTCGATTGGGTTCAAGTCTGGGCTCTGGCTGGGCTCTCAAAGACATTCAGAAACCACTCCTGCGTTGTCTTGGCTGTTGTGCTTAGGGTTCTTTGTTATCATAAATCAAATGTATTTATAAAGCCTTACATCAGCTGATATCTCAAAGTGCTGTCACGAAACCCAGCCTAAAACCCAAACAGCAAGCAATGCAGGTGTAGAAGCACGGTGGCTAGGAAAAACTCCCTAGAAAGGCCAGAACTAGGAAGAAACCTAGAGAGGAACCAGGCTATGAGGGGTGGCCAGTCCTCTTCTGGCATGGTCCTAGGCTCAGGTCCTCCGAGAGAGAGAGAAAGAAAGAAAGAGGAAATTAGGAGAGCAACTTAAATTCACACAGGACAACCGGATAAGACAGGAGAAATCTCCAGTATAACAGACTGACCCTAGCCCCCGACACATAAACTACTGCAGCAATAATACTGGAGGCTGAGACAGGAGGGTTCGGGAGACAACTGTGGCCCCGTCCAACGATACCCCCGGACAGGGCCAAACAGGCAGGATATAAC
The DNA here is from genome assembly GCF_002910315.2 of Salvelinus sp. IW2-2015. Classification (NCBI taxonomy): domain Eukaryota; kingdom Metazoa; phylum Chordata; class Actinopteri; order Salmoniformes; family Salmonidae; genus Salvelinus; species Salvelinus sp. IW2-2015. The sequence goes on along the minus strand of NW_019942975.1, from coordinate 56,881 downwards.
CCCACCCACTTTGCCAAAGTACAGCCCCAACAACTAGAGGGATATCTTCAACCCCAACTTACCATCCTGATACAAGTCTGAGTATAGCCACAAAGATCTCCGCCACGGCAACAACCCAAGGGGGGGGCGCCAACCCAGACAGGAAGATCACGTCAGTGACTCAACCCACTCAAGTGACGCACCCTCTTAGGGACGGCATGGAAGAGCACCGTAAGCCGTGACTCAGCCCCTGTAATAGGGTTAGATGCAGAGAATCCCAGTGGAGAGAGGGGAACCGGCAGGAGAGACAGCAAGGGCGGTTCGTTGCTCCAGTGCCTTTCCGTTCACCTTCACACTCCTGGGTCAGACTACACTCAATCATAGGACCTACTGAAGAGATGAGTCTTCAGTAAAGACTTAAGGTTGAGACTGAGTCTGCGTCTCTCACATGGGTAGGCAGACCATCCATAAACATGAGATCTATAGGAGAAAGCCTGCCTCCAGCTGTTTGCTTTAGAATCTAGGACAGTAAGGAGGCCTGCGTCTTGTAACCGTAGCTTACGTGTAGGTATGTACGGCAGGACCAAGGCCTGCGTCTTGTGACCGTAGCATCAGAAAGTATTCAGACTCCTTCCCTTTCCACATTTTGTTACGTTACAGCCTTATCTAAAATGGATGAAATTACTTTTTTTTTTATCCTCATCAATCTACACACAATACCCCATAATGACAAAGCGAAAACAGGTTTTTAGACAATTTTCTTGCAAATGTATTAAAGTAAGTATTCAGACCATTTACTATGAGACTCGAAATTGAGCTCAGGTGCATCCTGTCCTGTTGGAAGTGAACCTTCGCCCCAGTCTGAGGTCCTGTGCGCTCTGGAGCAGGTTTTCATCAAGGATCTCTTGTACTTTGCTCCGTTCATCTGTCCTTTCGATCTTGACTAGTCTCCCAGTGCTCTGCAGCTGAAAAACACATCCCCAAACATGATGCTGCCACCACCGTGCTTCACCGTTGGGATGGTGCCAGGTTTCCTCCAGACGTGACACTTGGCATTCAGGCAAAGGAGTTCAATCTTGGTTTCATGAGACCAGATAATCTTGTTTCTCATGGTCTGAAAGTCCTTTAGGTGCCTTTTGGCAACTCCAAGCGGCTCTCATGTGCCTTTTGCTGTGGAGTGGCTTCGTCTGGCCACTCTACATAAAGCGCTGATTGGTGGATGTGCTGCAGAGATGGTTGTCCTTACCCTGAGTAATATAGGGAATTGGTTATAGAAATATATAGGTAATAGGGTATAGTAATATATAGGGAATAGGGTATAGTAATATACAGGGAATAGGGTATAGTAATATACAGGTAATAGGGTATAGTAATATATAGGTAATAGGGTATAGGAATATATAGGGAATAGGGTATAGTAATATACAGGTAATAGGGTATAGTAATATATAGGTAATAGGGTATAGGAATATATAGGGAATAGGGTATAGTAATATATAGGGAATAGGGTATAGTAATATATAGGGAATAGGGTATAGGAATATATAGGGAATAGGGTATAGTAATATATAGGTAATAGGGTATAGGAATATATAGGGAATAGGGTATAGGAATATATAGGGAATAGGGTATAGTAATATATAGGGAATAGGGAATAGGGTATTGTAATACAGTGAGGGAAAAAAGTATTTGATCCCCTGCTGATTTTGTACGTTTGCCCACTGACAAAGAAATGATCAGTCTATAATTTTAATGGTAGGTTTATTTGAACAGTGAGAGACAGAATAACAACAAAAATATCCAGAAAAATGCATGTCAAAAATGTTATAAATTGATTTGCATTTTAATGAGGGAAATAAGTATTTGACCCCTCTGCAAAACATGAGTGTTGGAGTGTACACCTGGCTATCTGATGGTGCCATCTGCTTTGCTTAATATAAGGATTTTTTTATTATTAAGGATTATTATAATTCATACTTTTACTTTTGAGATTAAGTATATTTGAGTAATTTCATTTACTTTTGATACTTAAGTATATTTAAAATCAAGTACTTTTAGACTTTTACTCAAATAGTATTTTACTGGCTGACTTTTACTTGAGTAAGTTTCTATTAAGGTGTCTATACTTTTATTCAATTATGACAACTGGGTACTTTTTCCACCACTGATTGCAGGAAAGTTCTCATGCAACAGAGGTGATCAAATTAAGATCCTACATCTGTACAATATAGCATGCTCCAGTTTCCTTTGTGTAATGCCTCTAATAATATGGAAATATCTTTATGCACTAGAATGCATTTTATTTTGCTATGATGCTCTTGCCAACATGAAACGTTTGAGGATGTGATAGGATGTGTTTATACTGTGTATATATACACTGTGTTTTAATCAAATCAATTATATGCACTGAACTTGTCTGATGCTTTAAGCGCACTGTTTGATGAAATAATTAAGACACACACATGACTAGAGGGAGCCCGACCACAATTGATTTGACTGT
>NW_019942975.1:40172-53740 GCF_002910315.2 Salvelinus sp. IW2-2015 | reverse complement strand
TGTTCTCAGACTTGCTTCGCTGTGTTAAACACAATGACAGTGAGTGACTGTGCTCAGACTTGCTTCGCTGTGTTAAAACAAATGAACAGTGAGTGACTTGTGCTCAGACTTGCTTCGCTGTGTTAAACACAATGACAGTGATGACTGTGCTCAGACTTGCTTGGCTGTGTTAAAACACAATGACAGTGAGTGACTGTCTCAGACTTGCTCGCTGTGTTAAAACACAATGAACAGTGGTGACTGTCTCAGACTTGCTTCGCTGTGTTAAAACACAATGACAGTGAGTGACTGTGCTCAGACTTGCTTCGCTGTGTTCAAAACACATGACAGTGGTGACTGTTCTCAGACTTGCTTCGCTGTGTTAAACACAATGACAGTGAGTGACTGTGCTCAGACTTGCTTCGCTGTGTTTAAAACACAATGACAGTGAGTGCTGTGCTCAGAACTTGCTTCGCTGTGTTAAACACACAATGACAGTGAGTGACTGTGCTCAGACTTTGCTCGCTGTGTAAAACACAATGACAGTGAGTGACTGTGCTCAGTCTTGCTTCGCTGTGTTAAACACAATGACAGTGAGTGACCGTGCTCAGACTTGCTTCGCTGTGTTAAAACACAAATGACAGTGAGTGACCTGCTTAGCTCTGCTCGCTGTGTTAAAACCACAATGACAGTCGGTGATGCTGCTAGACCTGTGCTTCGCCGTGTTAAAAACACAATGACAGTGAGTGACTGTGTGACGAGTGCACTGTATGATATTTGGTGTTTCATGCTGTTGTTTGTTTTGTTGTTTATGTTGTTGTTAATGTTGTTTGTTGTTGTTTATGTTTGTGTTGTTATGTAGTTTGTGTTGTTGTTAATGTTGTTGTATTTGTTTTATGTTGTTGTTTTGATAAGAGGGTGATGATTTAGAGGCCAATAGCATATCCAGGCTTTTTTCATTGGTTCACTATGTAAAATAATGATGATTATTTAAACACATTAATTAACTCCTAAACGGTCTGTTAGAGGCAGTTTATTTAATTTGTGTCATGTTGTTATCTATTCTAAATATGGATTCCTTTGAGATATACAGTGCATTCCGAAAGTATTCAGACCCCTTGACTTTTCCACAATTTGTTGCATTACAGCCTTATTCTAAAATGGATTGAATTGTTTTTTTCTCCTCACAATCTACAGACAAATAGCCCATAATGACAAAACAAAAACAGATTTAAAAAAAAATGTTTGCAAATTTATATAAAACCCCCTGAAATATCACATGTAATAAGTATTCAGACCCGTTACTCAGTACTTTGTTGAAGCACTTTGCAGCGATTACAGCCTTAAGTCTTCTTGGGTATGACACTACAAGTTTGGCACACCTGTATTTGGGGAGTTTCTCCCATTCTTCTCTGCAGATCCTCTCAAGCTCTGTCAGGTTGGATGGGGAGCGTCGCTGCACAGCTTTTTTCAGGTTTCACGAGAGATGTTCGATTGGGTTCAAGTCTGGGCTCTGGGCTGGGCTCTCAAAGACATTCAGAAAACCACTCCGGCGTTGTCTTGGCTGTGTGCTTAGGGTTCTTTGTTATCATCAATCAAATGTATTTATAAAGCCCTTACATCATCTGATATCTCAAAGTGCTGTACAGAAACCCAGCCTAAAACTCCAAACAGCAAGCAATGCAGGTGTAGAAGCACGGTGGCTAGGAAAACTCCCTAGAAAGGCCAGAACTAGGAAGAACCCTAGAGAGGAACCAGGCTATGAGGGGTGGCCAGTCCTCTTGCTGGCATGGTCCTAGGGCTCAGGTCCTCCGAGAGAGAGAGAGAGAGAAGAGAAAGAAAGAAAGAGAGCATGTAGAGAGAGCATACTTAATTCACAACAATGCACCGATAAGACAGGAGAATTACACTCCAGAATATACACAGACTGACCCTAGCCCCCGACACATCAATACTGCAGCATAATACTGGAGGCTGAGACAGGGGGTTCGGGACGAACACTGTGGCCCCGATCCAACGATACCCCCGGACCAGGGCCAAACAGGCAGGATATCCCCACCCACTTTGCCAAAGTACAGCCCCCACACCACTAGAGGGATATCTTCAACCCCCAACTTACCATCCTGATACAAGTCTGAGTATAGCCACAAAGATCTCGCCACAGCACAACCCAAGGGGGGGGCGCCAACCCAGACAGGAAGATCACGTCAGTGATCAACCCACTCAAGGACGCACCCCTCCTAGGGACGGCATGGAAGAAGCACCAGTAACCAGTGACTCAGCCCCTGTAATAGGGTTAGAGGCAGAGAATCCCAGTGGAGAGAGGGGAACCGGCCAGGCAGAGACCAGCAAGGGCGGTTTCGTTGCTCCAGTGCCTTCCGTTCACCTTCACACTCCTGAGCCAGACTACACTCAATCATAGGACCTACTGAAGAGATGAGTCTTCCAGTAAAGACTTAAGGTTGAGACTGAGTCTGCGTCTCTCACATGGGTAGGCAGACCATACCATCAAAACATGGACTCTATAGGAGAATGCCTCCAGCTGTTTGCTTAGACATTCTAGGGACCAGTTTAGGACAGTTAGTCGAGGCCCAGTGACAGTCTCTTGTGACCGTAGCGCATCAGAAACAGTATTCAGACTCCTTCCCTTTCCAGCATTTTGTTACGTTACAGCCTAATCTAAAATGGATGAAATTTTAAAAAAATTATCATCAATGGAAACAGGATGCACCTGAGCTCAATTTTGAGTCTCATAGCAAAGGGTCTGAATACTTACTCTATGTAAATAAGGTATTTCTGTTTTTTCTGTTTAATACATTTGCAAAAATGTCTAAAAACCTRTTTTCGATTTGTCATTATGGGGTATTATGTGTAGATTGATGAGGGGGATTTTTTTTCTTCATCCATTTTAAAATAAGTCTGTAACTTAACAAAATGTGGAAGGGTCAAGGGGTCTGAATACATGCATAGCATTTRAATTGGTATTACACAAAGAAAGTCATGCAAAAACAGACCTCTTCTCCTCATCAGACAAATCTGATCCAAGTTGAACTCTACTTAACTCTTCTCTATCTTTTCTATCTGCACGATCATCATAAATGAGTCTAAAAACACCTCAACCTCATGCATCCGTACAGTAGATGACAGCTCGGATTTAAAAAAAAATCTACATACATGCATGGATGCATAACAATAATTTATACACAAGGCTGAGTTTCTGGACCTATATCACGCCAACTCCTTGACTAAAAACTGCTGGAATATCTCAAATGGATGTCCTTTTAAATCCAGGAATAGTCTTAATCTGGGCCGGAGAAGTGGCACCCAATCSTCTTTCAACTCACGTTGGTGTATTCAGGCAGAAACTCTGACAGTAACAGCTTGTCAATGGGAATCTCTGCAGACGATTGTAGTGAGAGTCTATGCCTAGACAGTCTGAGCCTGTTGCACTAAAAGGCCCATGAATTTTTGAAGAGATCAGAGTGGTTACAGTAGGCTAGACCTCATATCCCCAGGCTGGTTCATATTTGAAGTATATCGCTGACTGAGATAGTACTCCGAGAGGCCCTTTCACCTGTTCTGTTCTCCTTGTTTCACTGAGCGCACATGAACAAGCAGACAGACACGCATACACACACACGCATACACACACACACCACACACACACACACACACAACCACACACACACACACCACACACAATCAACACCACACACACACCACACACACATTGTAGATACAATAAAACATACGCTCACGTTGGCATTCAGTGGGATTAATGTCCACTATTTTTCCTCCTCTCTTTTACCTCTCTCCTCTCGCAAGAGCTTGCTCCTGTTTTGCCATCATATCTCAGATATATGTCCAAATCAGTCAAAGGGAAGGTCGAGTGTGCGGTATTATAATGTGAAAGTGTGGCATATAACCTATTCCATACTTTCTTTATCTCGGTGAGTTTCGTCCAAACGGCACCCTATTCCTATATAGTCAGCTACTTCCTTATGGGCGCTGGTCAAAAGTAGGTGCACAATATGGATAGGGTTCCATTTGGAATGCTAACCTTCAAACCTGTCGGTCCTACTTCACTAACATTCTTCCAACAGGTAATCGTCTGCGCTTTATGGCGCATCACAGCCAGCACTGGATTTGTGCGCGTCGCTGTGTGTTGCCGCCTGTGTGTGTTGCGTGTGTGTGCCGTGCGTGCGCGTGTGTGTGTGTGTGTGTGTGTGTGTGTGTGTGTGTCTCCCTTGAGCAAGGCACTTAGATCTTATTGCTTCTGTAAGTCACTCTGGATCAGTGAATAGGCTAAATTGTAAATGCCTGTTATGCATGCCAGACGTGGGTTCAAATACTATTTCATTATCTCCATTACTTTTCAAGACAAAGCAAATATAAAGAACRACTAGTTGAATATTGGAATGTATTTGAAAATAGTATTAGGAAAATGTTGGCATGTGTTTACAATTACTTCAATTACATATCGCTGGAAGTATTTGAAAGCAGTGTTATTTGTTATGTATTTGAAAATGGTTGTGAATGTACTTTGTGGTTGAGTTTGAGGTAACAAACAACTTAACATGTATCTATTTGCCTTATTATTCTGACTTTGTTCACGATATGCAGCTCATACTTTACTGTCTCACTAAAGAGAACAAGATACCTTGTTACATAAAAAAACAACAACATCAGTTTCAAAAAGCTTGACGAACATTGAGCAGTGATCTGGTCTGAAGATATGCCCTCCAACGCCGGAAGAACGCTCCACAGCTGCTGCATAGGATGCTGGGACGTGTACCCAGCAAACAGAGGACGTCCTAAGGACATTCAGCGACGTTCCCATTAGGTCTCTTAAGGGTTTCAGTGTGACCTTATCCCTCTGATGTTCTGAGTACRCTCTAAGGGAACGTTTTCTGTACGTTCACAGGACGTCACTGAGGATCATGACAGGACCATCTCAGGACGTTCATTTGACAAGTTCTTTGAATGTCGTGTGATGTTCCCAAGGGAACGTTTTTTTGGGGGGACCTTTTTCTAGTTCCCAGTTTGTTCCCAGGATGTTCTTGGGATGTTGTTTCATGGTCCCCTGAAGCTCCCGAGTGTCAGAAATCATTATAATTAAAGTAATTAAATGGTATCGGGGGTTTAGGGTAAGTGATATGCTGTTCATATAAAATAGTGCTCAAATCTTTAAACAATGACAACTTAGTACTGACTTTTCAATATGAAACCCCRMCCTGGGATTTGAACTCACAACCTCAGAATTTGGGGTACACTGCACAACAATGTCTGTGGAATGTCAGAAGTCCCCTACACATTCACTACCTATAATACATCTCTTAGCAAAAGAGTGTCGTCTGCACTGCTATTTAAATGACCAGTTGATCTGACTATTCTCTCATTGATTTCATTTACTTATTTCAACAATTTGAGTTTTTTWGTTTTCTGTTTAGTTGTCTAATGTTGATGGGGAATATGATTCCGTTTTAATGTTACTCCTGAATCACTATGAGAAATATAGTCAAATGACTTTGAAGTGTAGGAATAGGTCTACCGGTGAAAGCAGTAGACGATACAGTCGTCGATACAGACATGGTGCAGGATGTTCTCCAATGCTGCTAGGGGAACCTGAGTGAAAAGGTTTGGGAACTCTTGGACTAAAGCATTATCCAGCCTGTCCTCTGGAGTTGTTGTTAACTTTAATCTTTCAATGAATCAGCCTCAAGATAAAGACCCGGCTAACTTTATTTTCTCTGTATTTTCTATGAACCCTGGGTTTGAAGATACGGGTTGACACTGTGGATGATTACAGTAGAGATTATTTTTAGAACCCGGAACATAATGGAACGTTAGCATTAGAATCCCTGTACGTTCTGGAACACTAATGAAGGCTGACAAGGAAATATGCTTCCACTACTAACTGATTTTCCACTGTATTGCATTTTTGCTGATGTTTCCCAAGTTCACTAAGAAACTCCGCACTTGAATGAGGGCTTAATTTACTGTCAAAAAGGGGTTCCCGCTCAATTATGTATTTTTGGACCCTGAAATGATAGAAAAAGGCAATTTAGCTACCGATCAGTGAGTCCCACTACTTGTGAGAAAGGAGACGTAGCTTCTCAGCGTATGGAGACGTCTCTAAATGAGATGCGAGGTGCTGTATAGAGATTAATGGCACCTCTGAACCATTCACTTGCCTTATAGCCCAAAATAATCTTCAGTCAGAGAGACAGAGACAGAGAGGGTCTAATCTCTTCTAGCTAGATGGGTTTTCTTCCTGAATGGTGAGTCTGCAGTCTGTGACTGACTTCTACGCTTCAGTGCCCACAGAGTTACAGAGTAGAGAGAGGCATGGTAGGATGGGTGACAGAGTAGAGGTCTGTTATCTAATAGGTTCTGCTGTGTACTGTGCAGGGCTGATGGTAGGATGGGTGACAGAGTAGAGGTCTGTTATCTAATAGGTTATACTGTGTACTGTGCAGGGCTGATGGTAGGATGGGTGACAGAGTAGAGGTCTGTTATCCAGTAGGTTCTGCTGTGTACTGTGCAGGGCTGATGGTAGGATGGGTGACAGAGTAGAGGTCTGTTATCCAGTAGGTTATACTGTGTACTGTCCAGGGCTGATGGTAGGATGGGTGACATCGCTGAGAGGCTCTGCAGAGACAGACAGTGATATAACTCAGTCATTTTAGCATACTGTTGCACATGCATTCCAAGTACAGCCTACAGCAGTTATTGAGTGTAAGGGGGGCAGTTACTCTTTCACACAGGGGCATTGGATGTTGCATAACTTTGTTAATTAAATAAATAAAATAAGTATCGATATGTTGTGTTATTTGTTCACTCAGATTGCCTTTATCTAATATTAGGTTGAAGATCTGGTAACACTCAGTGTCAGAAATATGAAACAATCACAACGGGAGTTATGCTAGTATGGATATTCAAACATAGTAAAAACTTTACACACACACGCCTCCTCCTCCTCCTCCTCCTCCTCCCGTTAGTTAATGAAATGAACAATGAAATTACGTGAATAAATTAATAGCCAACAAGGCAAATAATGAGCACCACACAGTTCTACTACTGCTTCAGTTAGCCGGCAGTAGAGAGGGGGAGAGAGAGTGGGAGAACAAGAGCAACCAAGAGGAAGAGAGGGAGAAAGTTTGTCTTTTCCATTTGCTTTGGCAATGTAAACAAATGTTTCACATGACAATAAAGCCCTTTGAATTGAAATGAAAGAAAGACAAAGAGAGAAAGAGAAAGAGAAAGAGAGAGACAGAGAGAAAGATCACGAGGACATAGAGAGAGACAGCGAGGGACACATAGAGAGAGAGAGAGGCCGAGAAAAAGATCTAGAGGGACGAGACGTAGGGAGAAACAGAGAGAACGCTAGAGAGAGAGAGAGGCCGAGGTATTTAAGTGTAGGTCCTACAAATAGCAGCAGAGCCCTGCAGGTAGGGAGAAATGTCACACAGAGCCTGAGTTCCGAATGGCAAACTATTCCCTATAAACCGCACTACCTTTAACCAGGGCCCATAGGGAATAGGGTGCCATTTGGGATTCATCCAGAGACTATCTATAAGGAACTGTCAGCAGAATCAACCCTTAGAGCCTTCGACCTCACCAGAAATGATATGGTATCAAAGGGATCAGCCACTGACGATGCAGAGGCAATGATTCAGCATTTCAAGAATTGCACTATTAAACTAGCATAGCACAGTAAGTGTTAATGTATTAAACTAGCATAGCACAGTAAGTGTTAATGTATTAAACTAGCATAGCACAGTAAGTGGTCAGCTCAGATCATAATTGGTATATTGAGTCATCATTTGGGAGTGGACGGTTTTAATAATACAGTCAACAGATCAGATCATTTGGAATTGGGCTGTGAGCATCTTGAATCCCTCCACCCTCATTCACTCACTCACTCACTCACTCACTCCGTCTTTCACTCAGTCAATCACTCACTCAGTCATTCACTCACTCAGTCAGTCAGTCATCATCACTCAGTCAGTCACTCACTCACTCAGTCAGTCATTCACTCAGTCAGTCATTCACTCAGTCAGTCATTCACTCAGTCATTCATTCACTCAGTCACTCACTCACTCAGTCAGTCATTCAATTCATCACTCAGTCAGTCAGTCAGTCACTCACCATCACAGTCATTCACATCAGTCACTCACTCACTCAGACTGTGACCAATGCAGTGATGCTAGATGTGACTACATAAACAGTAAAACTGCATGGACACACCCCCCTAGTGGCATTGCTGAACCAAGTAGATTCAAAATGGAGTCTATCTCATACTAAGACCTATATATTTTCTGATGTTGAAAAACCACTCAAGGCATACACTGTTGTACAACGGTCTGTCAGACTTCCTTATACAGATCAATGAAGACTTTACAATGCAGTCTGCCAGGTGGGACATAAGAAACAGAGGAGTGCAGTCTGCTGGGGTGTCACTACTATATTCTGTCACTGCATGTTCCCAACAGGTACAGTATCTCACCAACAGGTGTGGGAGAGGAGAGACATGGCTGCAGAATGTGGCAGCCCGCCTCCCACCCCGCTCCAGCCCGGTCCAGCCCCGCCTCCAGCCCCGCCTCCAGCCCCAACCCAACAGTGTATTCTGCTGTATCTACATGACTACATATGTCCTGTCTTACCCTGTTCTGCCCTGCCCTGTCCTGCACTGCCCACCGTGTCCTACTGTGCCCTGTTCTGTCCTACCCTGTCCTGTCTTACCCTGTCCTGTCCTACCGTGTCCTGCTGTGCCCTGTCCTGTCCTACCGTGTCCTGCTGTGCCTTGTACTCTATTCTACCTCTGTCACATGCACCAGGTACCTCACCAACAGGAGGGGAGAGAGCCTCCAGCCCCGCCTCCAACCCGTCTCCAGCCCCGCCCCGTTCCAGCCCCGTCTCCCAGCCCCGCTCCAGCCCGCCTCCAGCCCCGCCTCCAGCCCCGCCTCCAGCCCCGCCTCCAGCCCCAACAGTGTGTTTTATATCTGTAAAATTCAATTAATTCAAGGGGCTTTATTGGCATGGGAAACATATGTTAACATTGCCAAAGCAAGTGAAGTAGATCATATACAAAAATGAACAGCTCAGATCATTTGGTATATGAGTCATTTGGGAGTCGACGTTTAACAGCTCAGATCATTTGGTATATGAATCATTTGGGAGTCGACGTTTAACAGCTCAGATCATTTGGTATATGAGTCATTTGGGAGTCGACGTTTAATAATACAGTCAACAGATCAGATCATTTGGAATTGGGGCAGTGAGCATCTTGATCCCTCCACCCTCATTCATTCCCTCACTCACTCACTCACTCACTCATATGTCTGTGTGTCAGCCCTGCCCTCTCTCACCCTACCGTGTTGTTATCCGTATGGAGGTGGAGGGATAGAGAAGAGACAGACAAAAAGACAGACAGACATACGGACAGAGAAATAGAGAGTGAAGAGGAGTGAGAGTGAGAGTGAGGAGAGTGGAGGAGAGTGAGAGAGAGAGAGAGAGAGAGAGAGAGAGAGAGAGAGAGAGAGAGAGAGAGAAAGAGAGGAGAGAGAGAGAGAGAAGAGAGAGTGTGAGTGTGAGTGTGAGAGAGAGAGAAGAGAGTGTGAGTGTGAGAGAGAGAGAGAAGAGAGAGAGAGAGAGAGAGTGTGAGTGTGAGTGTGTGAGAGAGAGAGAGAGAGTGTGAGTGTGAGAGAGACAAGGAGAGAGAGAGAAGACAAGGAGAGAGAGTGACAAATAAAAATACAGAGCGAGAAGAGAGATAGAGATTCGGGGCCAGCAGGGAAGAGTAGGACCGAGCAGAGTGGGATCCCTAGGGCCTATGGAGAGCCTGGCCAGGCAGAAAGAAACACAAGCCCACCTGAGACCCCCACACAGATGTGGCTCCTAGCTGCTAATCACACCTGGGTTCAAATATTATTTGAAATAATTTATAATACATTATCTGGGCTTGATTGAGCTTGTCTGGCTCAATGGAACCAATGGGAAAGTCAGAAATGTGCAAGATCTGGCACTCTAGGCAGGCTAGAGCAAAGGTTAAATATTTGAAAGATGCCAAATAGTATTTGAACCCAGGTCTGCTACCAATTGGTGAGGAGTAGATAATCTGCTTACATAGAATATATTCTCTCTAATACCACAGACACACTCTCAGACAATGCCACAGATGTCTCAAGTTTTGAAGGAGCGTGTAAATTGGTATGTCTGACTGCAGGATGTCACCAGAGCTGTGGTCAGAGAGAATGATAAATGTTTATTTCTCTGCTATAGATGCGCCTGTACTTTTAGAGTACAGCATGTCTAACAGGCCTCACAACCGCAGACCACGTGTATGGGGTCATGTGGTGAATTGTTTGCTGGAGAGGTGTGCTCTTCACAGATGAATCCGCGTTTCAACTGTACCGGGCGCAGATGGCAGACAGCGTGTAACAGCAGTTTGCTGATGTCCACATTGTGAACAGAGTTCCACATGGTGGCCGTGGGGTTTGGTATGGGCAGGCATAAGCTACATACAACAAACACAAGTGCATTTTAATCGATGGCAATTTGAATGCACAGAGATAGCGTGGCAAGATCCTAAGGCCCATTGTTTGTGCCATTCATCCACCACCAAAAATGGTGGCATCACACAGAGGGAGGGGGGGCGAGGAGGAGAGGATGAGAGGAGGAGAGGAGAGAGGGGGTAGAGGAGGAGGGGAGATGAGAGGATAGGAGGAAGAGAGGAGCGAGGAGAAGAGTAGTTGAGGATAGGTGGAGGAGAGGAGGAGAGGAGGGAGGAGGAGAAGGTGGAGAAGAAGAGAGGGGGGAGGAGGAGAGGAGGACGGGGGTTGAGTAGGAGGAGAGATGAGAGGATAGGAAGAGGAGAGGAGAGGAGGAGGAGAGGAGAGAGGAAGAGAGGCGAGAGAGGGAGAGGAGGAGAGGAGGAGGAGAGATGTAATACAGCGGTAATGATAAACCACACTACCTCTACAGTAACACAGCGGTAAGGATGAACCACCATCTCTACAGTAACACAGCAGTAAGGATAAACCACCATCTCTACAGTAACACAGCGGTAATGATAAACCACCATCTCTACAGTAACACAGCGGTAAGGATAAACCACCACCTCTACAGTAACACAGCGGTAAGGATACATCATGACCTCTACAGTAACACAGCAGTAAGGATAAACACCACCTCTATAGTAACACAGCAGCATAAGGATAAACACCACCTCTACAGTAAACACAGCAGTAAAGGATAAACCACCACCTCTTAGTAACACAGCAGTAAGGATGAACCACCATCTCTAACAGGTAACGACAGCAGTAAGGATGAACCACCATCTCTACAGTAACACAGCAGTAAGGATAAACCACCATCTCTACAGTAACACAGGCGGTAAAAGGATAAACCACCATCTGCTACAGTAACACAGCAGTAAGGATAAAACCACCATCTCTACAGTAACACAGCAGTAATGATAAAACCACCATCTCTACAGTAACACAGCAGTAAGGATAAACCACCATCTTACAGTAACACAGCAGTAAGGATGAACCACCATCTCTACAGTAACACAGCGGTAAGGATAAACCACATCTCTACAGTAACACAGCGTAATGATAAACCACCCACTCTACAGTAACACAGCAGTAAGGATAAACCACCACTCTTACAGTAACACAGCAGTAAGGATAAACCACCATCTCTACAGTAAACACAGCGTAAGGATAAACCACCATCTCTACAGTAACACAGCAGTAATGAACCACACACTCTACAGTAAACACGAAGTAATAGATAACCACCATCTCTTACAGTAACACAGCAGTATGATAACACCATCTCTACAGTAACACAGCGGTAAAGAATAAACCACCATCTCTACAGTAACACAGCAGGTAAGATAAACCACCACTCTACAGTAACACAGCAGGTAAGGATAACCACATCTCTACAGTAACACACGCAGTAAGGATAAACCAAACTCCTCTCAGCGTAACACAGCAGTAAGGATGAACCACCATCTCTACAGTAACACAGCAGTAAGGATAAACCACCATCTCTACAGTAACACAGCAGTAAGATAAACCACCACCTCTACAGTAAACAGGCAGTAAGGAATAAACCACCATCTCTACAGTAACACAGCAGTAAGGATAAACCACCATCTCTACAGTAACACAGCAGTAAGGATACACCACTCTCTACAGTAACACAGCGGTAAGGATAAACACCATCTCTACAGTACAACAGCAGTAAGATAAACCACCACCTCTACAGATAACACAGCAGTAAGGATAAACCACATCTCTACAGTAACACAGCAGTAAGGATAAACACCACTCTACAGTAACACAGCAGTAAGGAAATGAACCACCATCTCTACAGTAACACAGCAGTAAGGATAAACCACATCTCTACAGTAACACAGCGTAAGGATAAACCACCACCTCTACAGTAACACACGGCAGTAATGATACCACACCACCTCTACAGTAACACAGCAGTAATGATAAACCACCATCTCTACAGTAACACAGCAGTAATGATAAACCCACCATCTCTACAGTAACCAGCGGTAAGGATAAACCACCACCTCTAACAGTATACACAGCGGTAAGATAAACCACCATCTCTTACAGTAACGAGAGCAGTAAGGATGAACCACCATCTCTACAGTAACACAGCTAGTAAGGATAAACCACCACCTCTACAGTAACACAGCGGTAATGATACCACACACCTCTACAGTAACACAGCAGTAAGGTAAACCACCACCTCTACAGTAACACAGCGTAAGGATAAACCCGCACTCTACAGTAACACAGCGTAATGATAAACCACCACTCTACAGTAACACAGCGTAATGATAAACCACCATCTCTACAGTAACACAGCAGTAAGATAAACCACCATCTCTACAGTAACACAGCGTAAGGATAAACCACCACTCTACAGTAACACAGCAGTAAGGATAATCCACCACCTCTCACAGTAACACAGCGGTAATGATAAACCACCATCTCTACAGTAACACAGCGGTAAGGATAACCACCACCAATCTACAGTAACACTTAGCAGGTAGAGATAAACCACCACCTCTACAGTAACACAGCAGTAAGGATAAACCCACCACCTTACTAATCAGTAACACAGCGTAAGGATGAAACCACCATCTCTACAGTAACACAGCGGTAAGATAAACCACCATCTCTACAGTAACACAGCAGTAAGGATAAACCACCATCTCTACAGTAACACAAGCAGTAAGGATAAACCCCATCTCTACAGCTAACACAGCAGTAAGGATAAACCACCACCTCTCTACAGTAACACAGAGTAAGGAGTAAACCACCATCTCTACAGTAACACAGCGGTAATGATAGAACCACCATTCTCTACAGTAACACACAGCGGTAAGGATAAACCACCACCTCTACAGTAACACAGCGGTAAGGATAGAACCACCATCTCTACAGTCACAGCAGTAAGGATAAACCACCATCTCCTACAGTAACACAGCAGTAAGGATAAACCACCATCCCCTACAGTAACACAGCGGTAAGGATAGAACCACCATCTCTAAA
>NW_019942975.1:35864-39279 GCF_002910315.2 Salvelinus sp. IW2-2015 | reverse complement strand
ACATTACCACTTACTGTGCTATGCTAGTTTAATACATTACCACTTACTGTGCTATGCTAGTTTAATACATTACCACTTACTGTGCTATGCTAGTTTAATACATTACCACTTACTGTGCTATGCTAGTTTAATACATTAACACTTACTGTGCTATGCTAGTTTAATACATTAACACTTACTGTGCTATGCTAGTTTAATACATTACCACTTACTGTGCTATGCTAGGTTAATATATTAACACTACTGTGCTATGCTAGTTTAATACATTAACACTTACTGTGCTATGCTAGTTTAATACATTACCACTTACTGTGCTATGCTAGTTTAATAACATTACCACTTACTGTGCTATGCTAGTTTAATACATTACCACTTACTGTTGCTATGCTAGTTTAATACATTACCACTTACTGTGCTATGCTAGTTTAATACATTACCACTTACTGTGCTATGCTAGTTTAATACATTAACACTTACTGTGCTATGCTAGTTTAATACATTACACACTTACTGTGCTATGCTAGTTTAATACATTAACACTTACTGTGCTATGCTAGTTTAATACATTAACACTTACTGTGCTATGCTAGTTTAATACATTAACACTTACTGTGCTATGCTAGTTAATACATTAACACTTACTGTGCTATGCTAGTTAAACATTTTAAACGTCGACTCCCAAATGACTCATATACCAAATGATCTGAGCTGTTAAACGTCGACTCCCAAATGATTCATATACCAAATGATCTGAGCTGTTAAACGTCCCTTCACAGTAAACATGGTGAGGCATGTTTACTGTGAAAAAGAAGTTTGTGACACACTCATACCGGTGCACCTAGCACTTACTACCATACTCTGTTAAAAGGCACTTAAATATTTTGTCTTGCCCATTCTTCCTCTGAATGGGACACATACACAAGCCATGTCTCAAGGATTAAAAATCTGATTGAAGTGGATTTAACAGGTGACATCAATAAGGGATCATAGCTTTCACTTGGATTCACCTGGTCAGTCAATGTCATGGCAAGAGCAGGTGTTCATAATGTTTTGTATACTCAGTGTATATTAACATAGATTAACATATATTAACACATATTAACCCTGTATGGATAAGGGTTAATATTGCCTCTACAGATGTAGGATCTTAATTTGAGCCAGTTTGATAGAGCAGGAAAATAATCCTGCAGCAACAGGAAATGTGAAATATTATGTGGTTTACATTTTTGTAGGCATTCATACATTTTTCATAAAGGAAAATCAAGTCTGAAATGTGAACGTGGAAAGACTTTTTAAACCTCAAATTGCATTGCAGGAATGTTATCATGCAACAGTGTGTTCAAATGAAGATCCTACATCTGTATTTGACACGGATGTCCTCTTTATTCTCCCCTGCTTTGTTCTGATGCATTTTATATTGCTACTGTGTTCTTAGTATGCCTCATGATAGGTTGTCATTGCAGATCTCTTCTTAATTGACTCACCTGTTTAAATAAAGGTTCAATTGCTCTCACTGGTTCTGACTTATTCTATTGAAGACATCCTCCTTGTACCTAGCAGACCTGGGTTCAAATACTATTTAAAATCTTTCAAATCGTCTGTTTTAAACTGCCTGGAGTGTCAGGTGGGCGAGGTTTGCAAATGTGGTACGTTTCTATTGGTTTGCACCAGACAAACTATTTGAGCCCAGGTCTGGTTCCTGGATCTGGGAGGGAAACTGCTAACTTGTTCCATTACACTGTGTGTCATATTAACGGATCCATAATTGAAAACCGTAGTAATTTGAAAATGTGTTTCAAATCCATCTTATTCGTAAGGATGTTAGTTTAGACTGGGTATTATTTACAATGGATTGTTGCCGTTGCAGGGTGGATTACCCAAACGGAATTAAAAACCCAATTTTGAAGAAATAACGATTGAGGTTGCTAATTTTGTCAGTTTGGGTGACACTTTGTTTCGTACATGAGTAATCCCCTATTGCTTCTTTGTCTTCATGTTCTGTGATCGGAAATTACTATTTTCCTGGCATCCTCTCTATGAAGGGAAAAGTCTGTCTCCATTCCTCTCTTGCGCCCTCTACNGACAGAGGTAGAATAGAGTACAAGGCACAGCAGGACACGGTAGGACAGGACAGGGCACAGCAGGACACGGTAGGACAGGACAGGGTAAGACAGGACAGGGTAGGACAGAACAGGGCACAGTAGGACACGGTGGGGCAGTGCAGGACAGGGCAGGGCAGAACAGGGTAAGACAGGACATATGTAGTCATGTAGATACAGCAGAATACACTGTTGGGGTTGGGGCTGGAGGCGGGGCTGGAGGCGGGGCTGGACCCGGGCTGGAGGCGGGGTGGGAGGCGGGGCTGCCACATTCTGCAGCCATGTCTCTCCTCTCCCACACCTGTTGGTGAGATACTGTACCTGTTGGGAACATGCACGTGACAGAAGTAGTAGTAGTGACACCCCCAGCAGACTGCACTCCTCTGTTTCTTATGTCCCACCTGGCAGACTGCATTGTAAAGTCTTCATTGATCTGTATAAGGAAGTCTGACAGACCGTTGTACACAGTGTATGCCTTGAGTGGTTTTTCAACATCAGAAAATATATAGGTCTTAGTATAGATAGACTCCATTTTGAATCTACTTGGTTCAGCAATGCCACTAGAGGGGGGTGTGTCCATGCAGTTTTACTGTTTATGTAGTCACATCTAGCATCACTGCATTGGTCACAGTCTGAGTGAGTGAGTGACTGAGTGACTGAGTGACTGAGTGAATGACTGTGTGAGTGAGTGACTGACTGACTGAGTGAATGAATGAATGACTGACTGAGTGAGTGAGTGACTGAGTGAATGAATGACTGAGTGAATGACAGACTGAGTGAATGACTGACTGAGTGAATGACTGACTGAGTGAGTGACTGACTGAGTGAGTGAATGACTGACTGACTGAGTGAGTGAATGACTGAGTGAGTGATTGACTGAGTGAAAGACGGAGTGAGTGAGTGAGTGAGTGAGTGAGTGAGTGAGTGAGTGAATGAATGAGGGTGGAGGGATTCAAGATGCTCACTGCCCCAATTCCAAATGATCTGATCTGTTGACTGTATTATTAAACGTCCACTCCCAAATGACTCATATACCAAATGATCTGAGCTGTTAAACGTCGACTCCCAAATGACTCATATACCAAATGATCTGAGCTGTTAAACGTCGACTCCCAAATGATACTGTGGGGAGAAGGAGGGAGCAGGCCCTACTGTGGGAGAAGGAGGGGAGCAGGCCCTACTGTGGGGAGAGGAGGGGAGCAGGCCCTACTGTTGGGAGAAGGAGGGGAGCAGGCCCTACTGTTGGGAGAAGAGAGGGGCAGGCCCTCCTGTGGGGAGAAGGAGGGGAGCAGGCCCTACTGTTGTAAGAAGGAGGG
>NW_019942975.1:21851-33199 GCF_002910315.2 Salvelinus sp. IW2-2015 | reverse complement strand
GTGTGTGTGTGTGTGTGTGTGTGTGTGGATGTATGTGTGATCTGAGTCTGAGTGTGGAGTGGAATGGCTGATGCTGAGTGGTGGTGATGTGTGAGTGGTGATGACTTGTACGTGATCTTGGTATGAGTGTGTGTGTGTGGTGTGAGTGTGATGATGTGTGTCGAGGTGATAGTGGTGATGTGTGTAGTGCTGTGTGAGAAGACGGAGTGAGTTGATTGAGTGACTTGTGATTGTTAAGTGTCTCACTGCTCGTGATCTCGTCGTGAGACATGAAATTGATAATCGAGGGAGTGGGAAGGGATTCAGATGCCCTCAGCTAGATCCCCAATTACTCCAATATTTCATTCTCTGATCTGTGGACTGTTTATTTAAACGTCCACTCCCAAATTGAGCTCAAGTCTCTCTCTTATTACTCTCTCCCCAATATGCATCTGGCTGGTCCAAATCCCGTTTCGGACTGCCTCTCGATAATTGATTGAGACTTGCAGTATACCAATGCGATCTCGTAGCTGATGATTAAAACGTGTTCTGACTCCCAATATGATTTAATTATGTGCCTTAGATAATTATTTCGTGTGAGCCTGCTTTGAAAACGTTTCCCTTCACAGTAAACATGTGAGGCGATAGCTATGTGTACTGTGAGAGATATAGAAGCATCTCTCGAGTAACCACCTACATCTACACCGGACACATCCAACCCTCACATCAAGCACCAACCATTCAACCACACATTGACACCTACCCTGTATCACACACAAGCGGACACACATCACTACAAACTACATTTTGTCTTGCCATTCTTCTCTGAAAAGGGACAATACACACCATGTCAGGGATTTTTAAAAATTCTGATTGAAGTGGATTCTAACAGGTGCACTATCAATAAGGGATCATAGCTTTCCACTTGGATTTCACTGGTCAGTCCAAGTTTCATTGGCAACAAGGCAGACTACATGACACACTACACAATCAACATGTACTTTATTGCATCACAACTCACTATCAAGCTGATATCATTTTAAACATTAGCACAGACACACACAGTACACATCAACCAACTATAACACTTATTAACTCACACTTACATCTAAACCCCACTCGATCATCGGATTTAAATAGGTCGTTTTATTAGTTCACTCTACCATGGAGAGTGTAGGAATACTATATACTTATTCAGGCCCAGTTTCGACTTAACGTGGTATGCGAGTAAGCTAATCCTTGCGTGTGCTCTCGTAGTCAAACAGATAGAATGTGAAATATTATTTGGTTTTCTATTTTGTAGGAGCTCATTTGTCGTGCTTGCTTCTTCGCTTTTCTCTCCCCGTCGTTTGTGTGGTTTGTTCGGTGTGTGTTGTGTGATTCTGTGTGTAGAGGTTAAGTGTGTGATAATGCCTACAAAAATGGTAAGAGCCCACATATATTTCACATTTCCTTTGCTGCCAAGTGATTATTGTTCCTTCCTCTATCAAACTTGGCTCATGGAATTTTAAGATCCTACATCTGTAGAGGCAATATTAACCCTTATCCATACAGGGTTAATATGTGTTAATATATGTTAATCTATGTTAATATACACTGAGTATACAAAACATTATGAACACCTGCTCTTGCCATGACATTGACTGACCAGGTTAATCCAAGTGAAAGCTATGATCCCTTATTGATGTCACTGTTAATTCCACTTATCAGATTTTTAATCCTGAGCATGGCTTGTGTATGTGTCCCATTCAGAGGAAGAATGGGCAAGACAAAATATTAAGTGCCTTTTAACAGAGTATGGTAGTAAGTGCTAGGTGCACCGGTATGGGTGTGCTCACAAACTTCTTTTCATCGTAAGTAACATGCCTCACCATGTTTACTGTTGTGAGGGACGTTTTAACAGCCTAGATCATTTGGTATAATGAATCATTACAGTAGGGCATGCTCCCCTCCTTCTTCCAACAGTAGGGCCTGCTCCCCTCCTTCTCCCTACAGTTGAAAGTGCAGTATCCAGTTGATAATCACCCTGATAATTGCCTCAAAACTGAACCGAATCTGACTTGACAAATATAACAGATGAAATGAATGAACTAAAGTATGATAGAGGAAGTAGAACCGGTTGGGCCATTCTATTGCACTGATCCATTACTAATTATAATCTTAAAAACCCTCCAAACCCTCCAGATCAGTCTACTCTGGCCTACATGGAATAGGCCACACAGCGAGAGCATGCGTAAATGTACATGCTGAACTGCTTTCAATATCTGGGAAGACATCCACATGAGGCAGCAGGTGAGAGAGTGTGGGAGAATGTAGTGCTGAGCCTTATGGAACCTTATGCTGGCAAGGGGACAAATGTCACCATAGACAATTTCTTCACTTCACGGTCATTGGCAAATGAGTTGGCTTGTAAAGAAAACAAGTCTGGTCGGCACCATGAACAAAGTGAAACAGGAGTTCTCTCCCTCTGCGCAAAATTCAGCACCTACACAGCCACGGTGGAGTACAACAGTGCTGAAGAATGTCGAGAAGATAACGCACTACAACCAAACGAAGGTATGCCAATGTGTGTCAAACTTGTGTCAACTGTAAGGATAACAGCTAAATGAAATCCAACTGATGCTGTTGAAGAGACACACGATATAAGCACGAGTTGACAATAATGGACTATTTTGGACTGCGGTCGTATCAACACATTCATTCTAATGCCGTTAKKKAWTTTSKGCMSAAAWTMMMTATCTATCAAGGCGACTTGGCACTTATAAAGATGTTTAGACTACTGATGTTTCCATCATTTGACCGCATGTCTTTTGACTGTGGTTGGGATATTTGTATTTTGTCGTTATAAAAAGAAGCTGTTAGCGTATTTCAACACATATGCTTTTCTGTTTCGTAGTWGTAACAAAGGCACSCCACAAATAAAATTGATTGAACACTTTTTTTTGTTTACATATAGCCTACACCAATATAAACGAATGAAAATGCTATTATGTTATTTGAAAATAAAATAAAACATCATATTGTAATGTTACCCAAGGCCTTCATAAACACAACCAAATGATCTTTTTTTTTGCGATAGCGTATATGAAATATATGAATTACACTGTTAGAATGTTGCTTCAAAGGAGGTCCGTCGAGGTCCAGTGGTTCGAGAGTTAAAGKGGCAATCAGCAATTACTACATCAATTTTTGGAATTATAAATGAATGATATGTACCCATTGATTCCTGAAGAATTTAACTTGTTAATGCCCCGTGGCCTTAGTTCAACTGTCATACTCCATCAGAACCCAAAATACAACATCAACTTGTTTTACTCTAATGTTTGTAGACAAAGTAAATGTAAACAAACACTATATAGCCCGAAACCATGGTTACAACTATAATGTTGATATCATGAATGGTCAGTCCTTGCATCCATAGCTCTGTCTATGAATTTGAGAGTGGTTACATTTCTYCAACCACATCCCTCAACTTTTTACCTAAACAGGGGCGGGGACAMMCTTTGTTATTGTTTCTACTGCTGATTGCACCTTTCAAGGGGCGACAGGTAGCYTAGTGGTTAGAGCRTTGRACTAGTAACCAAAAGGTTGCAAGATTGAATCCCCGAGCTGACGAGGTAAGAATMTGTCGTTCTGCCCCTGAACAAGGCAGTTAACCCACTGTTCCTAGGCCGTCATTGAAAATAAGAATTTGTTCTTAACTGGCTTGCCTAGTTAAATAAAGGTAAAAAACACAAATGCATGAGTCCTGAGTTCCAACGTTCTGTAAGAACTTTATTTATTTATTTAAAGTGTCGTGTCTGTACTTTGGTCTTGTACATACCGTGATAACTTTCAAAACGATCAAATAACTTACGAGCCTAACGATCAAAATTTGACTGAGTGCTTCTGTATTCTTATACATATTCATGAGACTTTAATGCTCTACAAGTAACAGTCTGAATGAGGAAGCCACTCGTCCATTGACCCAGGTCTTTGTTTCATTGTCCATTTTAGGACATCRCATTTACGTTTTAGTCATTTAGCAAAAGCTCTTATCTAGAGCTTATTTGATTCAGTCAGTCATTACAGTCAGTTTCTTTCAACTAGATGTCATAGTTCAGGCAATGTCAAATCTTCATTAAAGCAGCAATCAGCCCAATCAGTACTAGTAAGAAAAGACCAGTGGAAGTGTTTGTGAAGTCCCGTGTAGCTGTTGGTAGAAGATGGTGCTTGCAGTGCCAGGGTTGTGGGTTTGATTCCCACAGGGGGGGGTGGGGGTGGGGGGGGTATGACAATGTATCCACTCTCTACTGTGAATGGCTCTGGTTGAGAGTGTCTGCTAGATGACTACAATTTAAAAGTGAACATAGAATGCATGCCCAACACATTGCTTTCTTTCTAAGTAGTGGAGTTTTCTCTGTAGGTTACTATTGTAGTGCTGGAGTCCATAGAGACGACACAGCTTGTATAGTTAACAGTCTCTGCTCCCTGCTGGCTGAAATCAATACTGCACGATTACTGAGCTAGATACTATTCATATGCTGTTGGATGGCCCTTTGTGTGTGTGTGTGTGTGTGTGTGTGTGTGTGTGTGTGTGTGTGTGTGTGTGTGTGATGGCTACCTTGGTTATGATTAATATATTGTTAAAAGGAAGGCCCTTTTTATCAGTTTGATTTACTCAGGTCTGATTCAAGTTCCTTTACTGAGAGTCTGATGCAGTCTTTACTTGAGTCTGACCAGTCTTTACTTGAGGTTCTGATTGTTCAGTCTTTACTGAGATCTGATTTCAGTCTTACTGACGGATCGTGAGTCAGTTTTTACTTGAGAGTCTGATTCAGTCTTTCTGAGGTCTGATTTCAGTCTTTACTGAGGTCTGAGTTTCAATTGTTCTTTACTGAGGTCTGTTATTTCTGAGTGTGTCTTTACTGAGGTCTGATTCAGCTTACTGAGTGTTCGTCTTTACTGGAATCTGATCTCTTGACGAGTCTGATTCCATTTACTGAGATCTGGATTCAGTCTTTACTGAGGTCTGATTCAGTCTTTACTTGAGGGTCTGATTCAGTCTTTACTGAGGTCTGATTCAGTCCTTTACTGAGAGTCGGATTCAGTCTTGACTGAAGGGTTCTAGATTCAGTCTTTCCTGAGCATAATCTACATACAACCTGCTTCATCTGGATACACGGTATGATGTTACGGGCTCTTGTTATTGGTTGTGGGGTGGCATTTTCCTGCATGGTTTAGGTCCCACTCAACACACTTTAGAGGGCCAAGGTAAACACCAATAATACACTAGCCATTCTGAGTGACCACCTTCAACCTCTGGGTGAATTTCATTTACTTCCTGATGGCGAGTGGTTCTCTTCCAGGACGACAATGCCCCCATCCACAGGAATGATGTTGTCACTGAATGGTTGTCTCCAGGTCACCAGATCTCTCACCCCATGAACACTTATGGGAGATTTCTGGAAGCGGGTACCTGAGACTGCGTTTTCCACCATCAATATACATGTGTTAGGGAGTATCATGTCGCTTTCAGACACAGTCTATGACAAGGGCCATTGAAGACTGTTCTGCAGCTTAGTGGTGTCCAGCGCCCTATGAAACACGTCATGTTGAGTGTTTCTTTTTGGCAGTTACTCTGTATTCAGTACTGTATGGTCATTGCTTTATTATTTAGAGCGAGAATAGAAGCAGGACATTCCAACCACACGTTTTCTACCGGAACATTCTCCATATGCTTTAGGCACCCTTCTCAATCATTGTACCCTCCGTGATTTTTAAAGCAGAGAGTGAGTTTTTGAGCAGTGTGTCCACTACCTGCCTACCACACCCTATTGGTTGCCTGTCACCTTCTGCTCCTCTCTCTCTTTTCTCTATCTCTCTATCTCCCCCCCTCTCTCTCTCTGTTCTTTCTCTTCTCTCCCTCCCTCTCTCTTCTCTTTCTCTCCCTCTTCTCCCCTCCCTCTTTCGCCTCTCGTCTCTATTAGAGTTCGACGATTAATCGGAATAGCCCGATTAATTAGGGCAATTTCAAGTTTCATAAACAATCGGAAATCGTTATTTTTGGACACCGATTTTTTTTTACACCTTTATTTAATCTTTATTTAATTGGCAAGTCAGTTACAGAACACATTCTTATTTTCAATGACGGGCCTAGGAACTGTGGGTTTACTGCCTTGTTCAGGGCAGAACGGGACAGATTTTTACCTTGTCAAGCTCGGGGGATTTCAATCTTGCAACATTACAGTTTAAATAGTCCAACGCTCTAACCACCTGATTTACATTGGCACTCCACGGAGGCCTGCCTTTACGCAAATGCAGGTTAGAAGCCAAGTAAGTTTGCTAGCTAGCATTGAATACTTATCTTATAAAAACAATCAAATCAATCATAATCACTAGTTAACTAGACATGGTTGTGATATTACTAGTTTATCTAGCGTGTCCTTTTTGCGGTTTGCCAATATATAATCCAATGTGGTGTGTATCGTTGCTCATGTGTACCAAACCATAAACATTCAATGCCTTTTCTAAAATCAATACAACAGAAGTATATTATGTTTTAAACCTGCATTATTTAGCAAAAGAAACTCCAGGTTACAGGCAATATTAACCAGGGAAATTTGTTGTCATTTCTCTTGCGTTCATTGCAACGCAGAGTCAGTGTATATGCAAACAGTTTGGGCCCACCTAATTGCCAGGATATTTACGTAATTTGACAGTACATTGAAGGTGTTGCAAAGGTAACAGGAATATTTAGATTATGGATGCCACCCGTTAGATAAAATACGGAACGCGTTCCGTATTTCACTGAAAGAATTAAATGTTTTGTTTCAAGATTGATAGTCCGGTATTTCAACCATATTAATGACCATAAGCGCTCGTTTTTCTGTCGTGTTATTATGTTATAATAAGGTCTATGATTGATAGAGCCAGTCTGACTGGCAAGCCGGTTGGTGGCAGCAGCAGGCTCAGTAAGCATTCATTCAAAACAGCCACTTTCCTGCGTTCTTGCAGGCAGCTCTTCGGCTGTGCTTCAAGCCTATCAACTCCTGGGGTCGTAGGTGCGATGAGGACGGTGAGCATTTGTGATGCGATGTGACTTAATAGAGCTAGTGCTAGTAATGAGGTATTGGTGCATGCAACCGTTCAGGCCATGAAATAGGCTGTTTCAAACAGTCACTGCCGCGTACTGAGGACTTTGGAGTGAGTGTGTTTCCGGCGGGCTCTGCTTGTGCTGCTATAGAGGGTAAACGCTGTCTCTTGCGAGTGAATGGTGTGGGGCTTGTTGTGTGCTGTGGTGTCCGTGATGTGTCTCCTGGTGGCACGCCCATGGTGTGTAGGTTGGATGAGTGGGATGTGGGTAAGCGGAAGCTATACTTTTACAGCTGGCAATACTAAAAGTTGCCTATAAAAGCATCCCAATAGTCAAAGGTTTAATGAAATACAAATGTATAGAGAAAGTTAGTCAGTAATTCCATGACCTAATGCTGAGACTACAACCTAAAAATTCTTAGACCTTCGGAATATTGAAGACTCATGTTAAAAGGAACCACCAGCTGTCATATGTTCTCATGTTCTGAGCAAGGAAACTTAAAGATTAGGCTTTCCTTACATGGCACATATTCACTTTTACTTTCTTCTCCAACACTTTGTTTTTGCATTATTTAAACCAAATTTAACATATTTCATTATTTATTTTGAGGCTAAATTGATTATTTGATGTATTATATTAAGTTAAATAAAGTGTTCATTCAGTATTGTTGTTAATTGTCAGTATTACAAATAAAAATAAAAAATCGGTCCGATTAAATTGGCTATCAAGCTTTCTTGGTCCTCAATTAATCGGGGTATCGGTATCGGCGTTGAAAAATCATAATCGGTCGACCTCTTACTCTTTATCTAATCTCTCTCTCTCTCTTCCCCCCCCTCTCTTCTAGAGCTTTCTCTCTCCCCCGCTTCCCCGCCCCTACGCGTCTCTCCCCCTTCTCTCTCTCCTCTCTCTCTCTCTCTCTCTTCTATCTCTCTCCCCCCTCTCTCTCTCTCTCTCTCATCTCTATCCTCTCTCCCCTCTTCTCTCTCTCTCTCATCTCTCTCTCTCCCCTCTCTCTATCTCTCGCTCTCTCCCTCTCTTTCTTCCTCTTCCCCCATCACCTACCCTCTCTCTCTCTCTCCCCTTCTCTCTCTCCCCCTTTCTCTCTCTGCTCTATCCTATCTCTCTCAAACACCTTCTCCTCTCCCCCTCTCTCTCTCTCTCTCCCTACCCCTCTCTCTCTCCCTCTATTTCTTTCTCTCCCCCCTCTCTCTCTCCCTACCCCTCTCTCTCTCTTCTCTCCCCCTCTCTGCTCTCAAATGTTTCTCTCTCCCCCTCCTCTCTCCCCCTCTCTCTCTCCCTCTCTCTCTCTCTCTCCCTCTCTCTCTCTCTCTCTCTCTTTCTCTCTCTCTCTTTCTCTCTCAATTAAATGTTGATTTCAAATTGCTTCATTGGCATGACGTAACAAGCAATCAATACAGCCTGACAAATATATGCCTCCCTCCCTCCAATCGGCCTGTGTTCAAAAGAAGTGCACTATGTAGGAAAAGGGGTGCCATTTGAGACGCGGACTAAGACTGGAAGCCAGCTGGAGTGCCATCAAAGTGGTTGGGATCAGATAAAACACAGAGATGCCGCTCCCTTGTGTGTGTGTGTGTGTGTGTGTGTGTGTGTGTGTGTGTGTGTGTGTGTGTGTGTGTGTGTGTGTGTGTGTGTGTGTGTGTTTGTTCGGCTGCAGTACAGTATACAATATACATAATCTGGAGTCTTTTGAGGCAGGGCCACATAGCTGAGCTGAGAGATACACACAGTGATATGGGCTTTGTGACACACTCTCAAATATTGATGCCTCTTGGGCTCTCTGAGAGTAGTTTAATCACTAGTGTGGAATGTAAATGATATGAAGCCTGGAGCAATTGGGGGGGCTCCCGAGTGGTGCAGCGGTCTAATGCACTGCATCTCAGTGCTAGAGGCGTCATTACATACCCTGGTTCGATACCAGGCTTTATCACATCCGGCCGTGATTGGGAGTACCATAGGGTGGCGCACAATTGGCCCAGCATCGTCCAGGTTTTGCCAGGGTAGGCCGTCATTGTAAATAAGAATTTGTTGTTGACTGACTTTCCTAGTTGCAAACAGGATGCATGTTTTGGAATATTTTTTATTCTGTACAGGTTTCCTTCTTTTCACTCTGTCATTTAGGTTAGCATTGTGGAGTAACTACAGTACAACGCGGTTGATCCATCCTCACTTTTTTCCTGTCTCAGCCATTAAACTCTGTAACTGTTTTAAAGTCACCATTGGCTTCATGCTGAAATCCCTGAGCGGTTTCCTTCCTCTCCGGCAACTGAGTTAGGAAGGACGCCTGTATCTTTGTAGTGACTGGGTGTATTGATATTACACCAAGTGTAATAAATAACTTCACCATGCTCAAAGAGATGTTCAATGTCTGCTGTTTTTTATTTCTACCGATAAATGCCCTTCTTTGCGAGGTATTGGAAAACCTCCCTGGTCTTTGTGGTTGAATCTGTGCCTCTAATTCACAGCTCGACTGAGGAACCTTAAAGATACTTGTATGTGTATGTTAACTGCCTTAATTTGGCTGGACCCCAGGAAGAGTAATGGGGATCCATAATAAGTACAAATACAAATGTGTGGATACAGAGATGAGGTAGTCATTCAAAAATCATGTTAACCTTTCTAGGACATGCGTTCCGCTAGCGGAACCCCTGACAACACTGCGCGGGAAATTCTAAAATATTTTTTAGAAATATGTAACTTTCACACATTAACAAGTCCAATACAGCAAATGAAAGATAAACATCTTGTTAATCTACTCATCGTGTCCGATTTAAAACGTTTTACAGCGAAAACACAACATATGATTATGTTAGATCACCGCCAAGTCCAGAAAACACAGCCATTTTCCCAGCCAAAGATAGGAGTCACAAAATGCAGAAATAGAGATAACATTAATCACTAACCTTTGATGATCTTCATCAGATAACACTCATAGGACATCATGTTACACAATACATGTATGTTTTGTTCGAGAATGTGCATATTTATATCAAAAAATCTCAGTTTACATTGGCGCCATGTTCAGAAATGCCTTCAAAATATCCGGAGAAATTGCAGAAAGCCACATCAAATAACATAAATACTCATCATAAACTTTGATGAAAGATACATGTTTTACATAGAATTAAAGATACACTTGTTCTTAATGCAACCGCTGTGTCAGATTTCAAAAAGTCTTTACGGAAAAAGCACACCATGCAATAATCTGAGACGGCGCTCAGAGAGAAACAACATTTCTCCGCCATGTTGGAGTCAACAGAAATACAACATTACATCATAAATATTCCCTTACCTTTGATGATCTTCATCAGAATGCACTCCCAGGAATCCTAGTTCAACAATAAATTGTTGTTTTGTTCGATAATGTCCATTATTTATGTCCAAGTAGCTACTTTTGTTAGCAGGTTTAGTACACATATCCAAACACTCGCGCAGATCCAGGCGAACATCAGACGAAAACTTCAAAAACTTATATTACAGGTCGAATAAACTTGTCAAACTAAGTAGAGAATCAATCTTTAGGATGTTGTTATCATAAATATTCAATAACGTTCCAACCAGAGATTTCCTTTGTGTCTATAGAAGTAATGGAATACAAGTCGATATCATGTGGAATGCGCATGACCTGGACCTGGCACTCTGCCAGACCACTGACTCAAAAAGCTCCCATCTGGCCCCACATCACAGTAGAAGCTTCATTCAACGTTCTACAGACTGTTGACATCTAGTGGAAGGCGTAGGAAGTGCAAACAGATCCATATCCCACTGGGATTTCAATAGGCGAAGAGTTGAAAATCGACCAGCCTCAGAATTCTCACTTCCAGTTTGGATTTTTCTCTCAGGTTTTTGCCTGCCATATGAGTTCTGTTATACTCACAGACATCATTCAAACAGTTTTAGAAACTTCAGAGTGTTTTATATCCAATAGTAATAATAATATGCATATATTAGCATCTGGGACAGAGTGGGAGGCAGTTCACTCTGGGCACGCTATTCATCCAATGTGAAAATGCTGCCCCCTATCCCTAAAAAGTTTTAAACACTATTATTGCACACGGAGTGAGTCCATGCAACTTATTATGTGACTTGTTAAGCAAATGTTTACTCCTGAACTTATTTAGGCTTACCATAACAAAGGGGTTGAATACTTATTGACTCAAGACATTTCAGCTAACATCGCCAATCCAAAATAAATCTAAGAATCGGGTTCCTGATTTCGCAACAAAGACCTCCTTCATTCATGCTGCCCAAATCATACACCTCTCTCTTTTTTTTT
>NW_019942975.1:15513-20536 GCF_002910315.2 Salvelinus sp. IW2-2015 | reverse complement strand
GATGTTTAATGTCTGGAAGGAGAGTTTACAGTCTAACCAGACACCTAGGTATTTGTAGTTGTCCACATATTGTAAGTCAGAACCGTCCAGCGTAGTGATGCTGAACGTGCGGGCGGGCGGGTGCGGGCAGCAATCGGTTGAAGAGCATGCATTTAGTTTTACTAGCATTTAAGAGCAGTTGGAGGCCACGGAAGGAGTGTTGTATGGCATTGAAGCTCGTTTGGAGGTTAGTTAACACAGTGTCACAGGAAGGGCCAGATATATACAGAATGGTGTCGTCTGCGTAGAGGTGGATCAGAGAATCATCAGCAGTGAGAGCGACATCATTGATGTATACAGAGAAAAGAGTCGGCCTGAGAATTGAACCCTGTGGTACCCCCATAGAGACTGCCAGAGGTCCGGACAACAGGCCCTCCGATTTGACACACTGAACTCTATCTGAGAAGTAGTTAGTGAACCAGGCGAGGCAGTCATATGAGAAACCAAGGCTGTTGAGTCTGTCGATAAGAATAAGGTGATTGACAGAGTCAAAAGTTGCTGCAAGGGTCCAGAGCTGTTGGCCGGGGATGGGGTAGCCAGGTGGAAAGCGTGACCAGCCGTAGAGAAATGCTTATTGAAATTCTCGATTATCCTTGATTTATCGGTGGTGACAGTGTTTCCTAGCCTCAGTGCAGTGGGCAGCTGGGAGGAGGTGCTCTTATTCTCCATGGACTTTACAGTGTCCCAAAACTTATTGGAATTTGAGCTGCATGATGCAAATTTCTGTTTGAAAAAGCTTTGCTTTCCTACCTGACTGTGTGTATTGGTTCCAGTGTATATCTCTCTTCCATTCCTCCATCTTGCTTGCATCCATCCCTCTCTCTTGTCTGCTATACCCAAATGGCTGTAGGGTATGGATTATTAAGGTTGACAGATTTGTCTTGTTAAACCATCACTACAATGTTCCCAGATTAACTTTGAATTGGTCAAATCTGAACTCTTCCCTTGTAGGATGAAGCTCTAGATGAGGTTGATGATCTACAACATGATGTCGTAGCTGATTTAGAAATGCTATGTTCTTACTCTGGGCTTTTCAAAGCCATGATGAAGAGGGAGATAAAGAGAGAGTGGGAGAGTAAGAGCTTGAGAGAGAGAGAGAGGGGGGAGAGAGACAGACATAGAGAGAGTGAGAGAGACAGAATAAGAGAAAGAGAGAGAAAGTGAGAGAGAAAGGGAGAGAGAGAGAGAGAGAGAGACAGGGGGAGAGAGACCAGACACTTAGAGCAGCAGTGGAAGAGAACAGAATAAAGGAAAGAGAAAGAGCCGAGGAAAAAAAGTTGAAGAGACGAGCGGGTGGAACAGAGCAGAGAGAAGCAAATTAGAGAGGAAAGAGAGGAAATGAGAGAGACTGAGGGAAGAGAGAGAAGACGGGGGAGGAAGATGACAGGGGGAGAGAGAGACAGGCATTAGAGGAGAGTGAGGAAGAGAGAATAAGAAGAAAAGAGAGAGGAGAGAGAGAGCTGAGAGAGAGAGACAGGGGGCGACGACGAGACCAGGAATACGAGAGAGTGAGAGCAGACAGAATAAGCAGAACGATTAGAGAAAGTGAAGGAAAGGGAGAGAGAGGAGAGAGACAGACAGGGAGAGTTGAGCGAGAGGCAGTGAGAAATAACGAGAAAGAAGACGAGAAAGGGGAGAGGAGGGAAGGAAAGAGCGAGACATTATTAGAGAAAGAGAGGAAAGTGAGAGAGAGGGCGAGGAGAGAGATACAGGGGACGGGAGCAGACAGACAACAATCGAGAGAGACAGACATAGAGAGAGTGAGAGAGAGAGAATAGAGAAAGATGAGGAGAGAGGAGAGAGAGCGGAGAAGGAGGAGAAGGGGCGAGAAGAGAACAGACCATAGAGAGATCGAGAGAGAGACAGAAATAATGAGGAAGATTAGAGAACAGTGAGAGCAGAAAGGGGAGAGAGAGAGAGAGACAGACATACGAGGAGGAAGCCTGAGAGGACAGAAATAAAGAAAATAGAAGAGAAAGTGAGAGAGCAGGACGGGAGAGACATTCAATTTTAGAGGAGAAAGAGACTGACGTTGAGGGAGACAGGGGGACGAGAGAGGAGAGACAGGGGCCGGGAGAGGATGAGAGAAGTGGGGGGGGAGAAGACAGACATAGAGAGAGAGAGAGACAGTGGGGGGAGAGAGGAGACAGACATGAGAAGAGTGGGAGAGGACATAATAAGAGGAAAGAAGAGATAGAGAGAAAGGGAAGGCAGAGAGAGAGAGAGACAGAACATAGAGGAGGAGTGAGGAAGATGGAAATAGAGAAAAGAGAGGAGAGAAGTGAGAGGAGAAGAGGGAAGAGAGAGAGACATAATTAGAGAAAGAACAGGGAAGTGACGAGGAGGAAGAGAGAGAGACGAAAGAAGAGAGAGAGACTGAGAGGAGAGAGAGAGAGAGAGAAGGCCGAGAGGAGGAGAGAGAGAGAGAGAGAGAGAGAGATGAGAAGAGAAAGACGGAGCGAGAGAGACGAGACGAGGTGAGAGAGAGAGGGAGGGGAGGAGGAGCAGAGGAGGAGAGAGAGGGAGAGGGGAGGTGAGGGAGAGACAGACATAGAGAGACCGAATAAGAGAAAGTAGAGAAGGAAGTGGAGGAGAGAAAAGGGAAGGAGAGAGAGAGAAGGACAACCATAGGAGCAGTAGAGGAGACGTCGAGAATAAAGAGAAAGACGAACCGAGGAAAGTGAGAGAGAGACTGTGGGACAAAGGAGAGATAAACAGTAATTAGAGAACAGAGAGCGGAAAGTGAGAGAGAGGAGAGAGAAGAGATACAGGAGGAGAGAGCAGCACAATAGAGACGGAAGTGAGATGAGAGAATCAGGAGAAAGAGAGAGAGGGAGAGTTAGAGAGCTGAGAAGAGGAGAGGAGAGGGGGAGAGAGGACAGACATAGAGAGACGTGAGAGAGACAATAAAAGAGAGAAAATGAGAGAAATGAGAGGAGAGAGAGAGTAGAGACGAATGAGAGACAGACATAGAGAGAGTGAGAGAGACAGAATAAGAGAATAGAGCCGAGAAGAGAGTGAGAGGAGAGACTATTAGGAAGGAGAGAGAAGAGAGAGGAAAGACTATTAGAGAAGAGAAGGGAAAGTGAGAGAGAGAGATGAGAGAGATGAGAGAGACGAGGGAGGAGAGAGAAGGCATGAGAGAGAGGGAGGAGAGAGGAAAGAGAGAGAACGAGAGAAGAGAGAGAGAAACAGGGGGAGAGAGACAAGACATAGAGAGAAGGAGAGACGAATAAGAGAAAGGATAGAGAAAGTGAGAGGAAAGGGAGAGAGAGAGAGACAGACATAGAGAGAGTGAGAGAGATGAGGAATAAGAGAAGAGAAGAGAACGTTGAGAGAGAGAGGAAAGAGAAGAACATCAATTATGAGAAAGAGAGCGGAAAGTGAGAAGAGAGGGAGAAGGAAGAAGATACAGGGGAGAGAGACAGACATAGAGAGATGAGAGAGAGAATAGACAGAAAGAGAGAGAGAGAGAGAGACGGAGAGAGAGAGACAGGGGGAGAGAGACAGACATAGAGAGAGTGAGAGAGACAGAAATAAAAAGATAGAGAAAGTGAGAGAGAAAAGAGAGAGGAGAGAGACAGACATAGAGAGAGTGAGAGAGACAGAATGAAAGATAGGAGAGTGAGAGTCGAGAGAGGGAGAGACTTGATGTAAAAAGGAATGAGAGGGTAAGCAGGGGGAGAACAGGGAGAGAGACAGAAAGAGAGAGAGAGAGACAGGAGAGGAAGAATAGAGAGAGGAGGAGAGAGAGAGAAGAAAGAGAGAAACAGAGAGAAGAGAGAGAGAGAACTATTAAAGCCATGTTCTTTTGTTTTCTCTGCATGGAAGGCTAATGCCTGTTCCACCCTCTAATGGGTCCTATGTATAATAACCATGGTACTACCCATCAGGTACTGCATCTTCTATGAATGTCACATTGCTACCTGCTCTGATATTAGCTA
This sequence comes from Salvelinus sp. IW2-2015, assembly GCF_002910315.2. Taxonomy (NCBI): domain Eukaryota; kingdom Metazoa; phylum Chordata; class Actinopteri; order Salmoniformes; family Salmonidae; genus Salvelinus; species Salvelinus sp. IW2-2015. Next base: position 16,553 of record NW_019942975.1, on the reverse strand, counting down.
GTCCATTATCGCTATGCCATTATCCTAAAAACGTAAATTAAAAACACAGAAAGTTCTACTTCTACAGAGAATGGCTTTTGAGAATTGCACTCAAAAAAACTTGGTAACAAAAATATGGAGAATGGCCCTTAAATTCACTAAATTCATCTAAGCTACAGCAAGGAACTCATTGCTCAAGGATATTTTAATGCACCGTATCTGGAGGCTGTGAAAGAACCAACGTCAGTGAATTAATTAATAAGCCTGGACTACACCAGAGAGAGAGAGAGAGAGAGAGAGAGAGAGAGAGAGAGAGACAAGAAAGGGCCTTCTATGCCATCAAAAGGAACATAAAATTCAACATACTAATTAGGATCTGGCTAAAAATACTTGAATCAGTTATAGAACCCATTGCCCTTTATGGTTGTGAGGTCTGGGGTCCATTCACCAACTAAGAATTCACAAAATGAGACATGCACCAAACTGAGACTCTGCATGCAGAATTCTGTAAAAATATCCTCAGTGTACGCAAAACACMAAATAATGCATGCAAAGCAGAATTAGGCCGATGCCCGATAATGATAAAAATCCAGAAAAGAGACGTTAAATTCCACAACCACCTAAAAGGAAGCGATTCCCAAACCTTCCATAACAAAGTCATTACCTACAGAGAGATAAACCTGGAGAAGAGTCCCCTAAGCAAGCTGGTCCTGGAGCTCTGTTCACAAACAGACCCCACAGAGCCCCAGGACAGCAACACAATTAGACCCAACCAAATCATCAGAAAACCAAAAGATAATTACTTGACACATTGGAAAGAATTTACAAAAGAAACGGAGCAAACGAGAATGCTATTTGGCCCTAAACAGAGAGTACACCGCGTCAGAATACCTGACCACTGTGACTGACCTAAACTTAAGGAAATATTTGACTATGTACAGACTCAGTGAGCATGGGCTTGCTATTGAGAAAGGTTGCCGTAGGCAGACATGGCTCACAAGAGAAGACAGGCTATGTGCTCACTGCCCACAAAATGAGGTGGAAACTGAGCTGCACTTCCT
>NW_019942975.1:0-7038 GCF_002910315.2 Salvelinus sp. IW2-2015 | reverse complement strand
GACAGGTGGGTGGAATCTCCCAGAGACAGAGTGATATCCTTCATCTGATGGACAGGTGGGTGGAATCTCCCAGAGACAGAGTGATATCCTTCATCGGATGGACAGGTGGGTGGAATCTCCCAGAGAGGAGTGAGTGATAGAGGAGTGAGGGTCTGTGCCGAGGTTAGTGAGTGAGGGTTAGAGGAGTGAGGGTTAGAGGAGTGAGGGTTAGTGAGTGAGGGTTAGAGGAGTGAGGGTTAGAGGAGTGAGGGTCTGTGCCGAGGTTAGTGATTGGTCGGCTGGTCTGTAAGAGTAGGATAACTAAGTAAAGTTCAAAGGCTTTGCGCTCAAATCAAATAACCAAATAACAGAAATACAGAGACACAAGACCAGAGGGTGGGGACTTGAAATGTGTAGAGAAACACCCTAAAGTTAAACCACTCTCCACTGCAACTTCCATTATCGGTGAAATAAAACCTGTCGTTCCTCAAAGTTATGTAATAATTGCAGGTTTTAATTTATGTCAAAGTGTAATTTTCAAAAAATAACATAATATTCCACAAATGACCACCATTTTTGCTGAGACCAGAGGATAGTTTTATTCAAGGTTCACCCGGTTCTCTCTTTAATCTGTTTGATCAAATCAAACTTTGAACATAGGCCTAGCAACAACATCATAAAGAGTCTGTGGATTCATCTCATCTCTTCGTTGTAATTGGAAGATCTTTTGAGTTGCACCGAAATAGATGAGTTGCAAAGGAAGCTTCTAGAACGTGCCCTAGTTCCAGTTCCACACGTTGGTTTAGAATCCCTGCAAGAAAAAAAAATGACAAAAAGAGAACAAACCCATAGAGTGGAGCAGAATAAAAAGTGATTGCCTTGCAACTTCTCCACTGTTCCATTTTCCCTTTAATGTCGGACGGGCATAGTTTTGCTGGTTCATTATGTTTTTTTTTGTAACTGTTTCACATACCTCTAGTCTGCAGTCTGTACAGTCTGTAACCCCCCCACCATGCCATGGTTTCCCTTAATTTGAAGATGTAATCCGGAGATTACCTACACATACTGACCAGCTCATGTTATAGACAGAAGCGAGCTACATGGCAGACCAATCCAAACTCATTTCTCGGCATGTCCAGCCCACTCATTATCTCAGCCAATCACGGCTAGCGGGAAGTTTCCTGTCTTTTTTTGGTGGATAAACCAACTGGGCTCGTAATTTAACAATTTTATTTGTATTTACAGATGGCATACATGTTTGTTATTAAGGCACATGAAAGTTCATATGTTCCAGAAGTCATCCCCCCCCCCAAAAAAAAAAAGGTTTACGGTCAAATTGCTCTCCTGTGAAGTAGTGACACGCGACATAGCTTCCTGAAACGAGTCACCCATGTGCTTTCTCGCTTCCAGGTGTATAGTGAGCCTTGGAACAGACAATACAGACAGAGAGAGAGAGGGTTCACTTGAGGAACATACACTACAGACAGAGAGAGAGGGTTCACTTGAGGAACAGACAATACAGACAGAGAGAGAGGGTTCACTTGAGAACAGAGAATACAGACATAGAGAGAGGGTTCACTTGAGGAACAGACATCCAGACAGAGAGAGAAGGGTTCACTTGAGGAACAGACAATACATACAGAGAGAGAGGGTCAACTTGAGGAAACAGACCAATACGAACAGAGAGAGAGGGTTCACTTGAGGAACAGACAATCCACAGAAAGAGAGAGGGTTCAATAGAGGAAAGAGAATACAGACATAAGAGAGAGGGTTAACTTGAGAACAGACACTACAGACAGCATGAGAGAGGGTTCCCTTGAGCGACAGACACTACAGACAGAGAGAGAGTGTTCACTTGATGAACAGACAATACAGACAGAGAGAGAGGGTTCACTTGAGGAACAGACAATACAGACAGAGAAGAGAGAGGGGTTCACTTGAGGAACAGACAATACGACAGAGAGAGAGGGTTACTTGAGGAACAGATAATACAGACAGAGATAGGTGTTCACTTGAGGAACAGACATACAGACAGAGAGAGAGGGTTGACTTGAGGGACAGACAATACAGACAGAGAGAGAGGGTTCACTTGAGGAACAGACAATACAGACATAGAGAGGGTCACTTGAGAACAGACAATACAGACAGAGAGAGAGGGTTCACTTGAGGAACAGAGAATACAGAATAGAGAGAGGGTTCACTTGAGGAACAGAACAATACAAGACATAGAGAGAGGTTCACTTGAGGAACAGACAATACAGACAGAGAGAGAGGGGTTCACTTGAGGAACAGACATACAGACAGAGAGAGAGGGTTCACTTGAGGAATCAGACAATACAGACAGAGGAGAAGGGGTTCACTTGAGGAACAGAGAATACAGACATAGAGAGGTTCACTTGAGGGACAGACAATACAGACAAGAGGAGGTTCACTTGAGGAACAGACATACAGACATAGAGAGAGGGTTCACTTGAGAACAGACAATACAGACAGAGAGAGAGGGTTCAGCTTGAGGAACAGAGAATACAGAATAGTAGAGAAGGGTTCACTTGAGGAACAGACAATACAGACATAGAGAGAGGGTTACTTGAGGAACAGACAATACAAGACAGAGAGAGGGTTCACTTGAGGACAAGACAATACAGACAGAGAGAGGAGGGTTGACTTGAGGAACAGACAATTACAGACAGAGAGAGAGGGTTCACTTGAGAACAGACAATACGAACATAGAGAGAGGGTTCACTTGAGGAACAGAACAATACAGACAGAGAGAGAGTTTCAACTTGGAGGAACAAGACAATACGACAGAGAGAGAGGGTTCATGAGTAACAGGAATACAGACAGAGAGAGAGGGTTTCACTTTGAGACAGAGGTAGAGATGGTGGCACTGTTTACAGGAATATGTTATATATGTCTGCCTAGGAACAAGAGAGAAGCCAAACACGGATAAAAGTTAGACACGGATAAAGTAGAACACGGATAAAGTTAGACACGGATACAGTTAGACACGGATACAGTTAGAACACGGATAAAGTGCTAGACACGGATACAGTTAGAACGGATAAAGTTAGACACGGATACAGTTAGACAGGGATAAAGTTAGACACGGATACAGTTTAGACACGGATAAAGTTAGACAGCGGATACAGTTAGACAGGGATAAAGTTAGACACCGATAAAGTTAGACACGGATAAAGTTAGACACGGATACAGGTAGACGATCGACAGTTAGAACGGATCACAAGTTAGACACGGATAAGTTAGATCACGGATAAAGTTAGACACGGATACAGTTAGACACGGATAAAGTTAGACAATAAACGTAGAACACGGATTACAGTTTTAGACACGGATAAAGTAGACCCAGATAAAGTTACGACATCGGATAAAGTTAGACAACGGATTCAAAGTTAGACCACGGATAAATGTTAGACCACGGATAAAGTTTAGACAGGGATAAAGTTAGACACGGAATACAAGTTAGACGAGGGATAAAGTTAGTACAGGATACAGTTAAAGACAGGAATAAAGTTAGACAGGGATAAAGTTGAACGGGATAGTTAGACACGGTAACAGTTAGACACGGATAAAGTTAGACACGGATAAAGTTAGATCACGGATAAAGTTAACAGGTATAAAGTTAGACCCGGATACAGTAGAACGGATAAAGTTAGACAGGGATAAAGTTACAAGGGTAAAGTTGACCGGATACAGTTAAATACTAGGATACAGTTAGACACGATAAAGTTAGACACGGATAAAGTTAATCACGGATAAGTGACAGGGATAAAGTAGACACGGATAAAGTTAGAACACGGATAAAGTTGAAACACGGATAACAGTTTAGACACGGATACAAGTTAGAGCAGTAAAAGATATTAGAAACCGGATAAAGTTAGACAGATACAGTTAGAGCAACGGATAAAGTTAGACACGGATTACAGTTAGACACGGATAAAGTTAGACACGGATAAAGTTAGACAGTATAAGTAGACACGGATAAGGTTAGACACGGATTACAGTTAGACACGGATACAGTTAGACACGGATACAGTTAGACAGGGATACAGTTAGACACGGATACAGTTAGACACGGATTACAGTTAGACACGTATACAGTTTTAGACACGTATACAGTTAGAACAGGGGATACAGTTAGACACGGATAAAGTTTAGACACGGATACAGGTCAGTTAGAACCGGATACAGTTAGACACGGATACAGTTTAGACACGGAGTACAGTTTAGACACGGATAAGTATAGACACGGTATACAGTTAGACACGGATAAAGTTAAGACACGGATAAAGTTAGACACACGGGATAAAAGTTAGACACGGATAAAGTTAGAGACACGATACAGTTAGACACGGATACAGTTTTAAGAGACACGGATACAGTTAGACACGGATACCAGTTAGACACGGATACAGTTAGACAGGATACAGTTAGAACACGGATAAAGTTAGACACGGATAAGTTAGACACGGATAAAGTTAGACACGGATAAAAGTTAAGACACGGATACAGTTAGACAGTAAGTTAGACCGGATACAGTTAGCACGATAAAGTAGACCACGGTACAGTTAGACACGGATCAGTTAGACACGGATAAGTTAGACAGCGGATAAAGGTTAGACACGGAATTAAAGTTAGACAGCGGATAAAGTTAGACACGGATAAGTTAGACATCGGATAGTTAGACACGGATACAGTTAGACCACGGATACAGTTAGACACGGATAAGTAGACACGGATACAGTTAGACACGGATAAAGTGATAGTCACACGGTAAAGTTGACACGGATAAAGGTTAGACACGGATAAAGTTAGACACGATAAAGAGATATAAGTTAGACACGGATACAAGTAGACACGGATAAAGTTAGACACGGATAAAGTTAACACGGATTAAGTTAAGACACGGACTAAAGTTAGCACGGATAAAGTTTAGACACGAAAGTTAGACACGGATACAGTAGCACGGGTAAGAGTTAGACCGGATAAGTTAGACACGGATACAGTTATGACACGGATACAGTTTAGACACGGATAAAGTTAGACACGGATAAAGTTAGACACGGATACAGTTTGACCACGGATACAGTTAGACACGGATACAGTTAGACACGGATAAAGTTTAGACAGGGATAAAGTTAGACACGGATAAAGTTAGACAACGGATACAGTTAGACACGGTAAAGTTAGACACGGATAAAGTTAATCGGATAAAGTTGACACGGATAAAGTTAGACCGGATAAAGTTAGACACGGATAAAGTTAATAGACACGGATAAAGTTAGACAACGGATATCAAGTTAGACCGGATACAGGTTGACACGGATACAGTTAGGACACGGATAAAGTTAGACACGGATAAAGTAGACACGGGATAAAGTTTAGACACGGATAAAGTTAGACACGGATAAAGTTAGACCGGATAAAGTTAGACACGGAATAAAGTTAGACACGGATAAGTTATGACACGGATACAGTTTAGACACGGATACAGTTAGACACGGATACATAGGTTGAACACGGATACAGTTAGACACGGATAAGTTAGACACGGATAAAGTTAGACACGGATAAAGTTAGACACGGATACAAGTTAGCAGAGACACGGATAAAGTTAGAACACGGTAAGTTAGACACGGATCTAGACACGGATAAAGTTAGCACGGATAAAGTTAGACACGGATACAGTAGACACGGATTAAGTTAGACACGGATAAAGTTAGACACGGATACAGTTTAGACACGGATATAGTTAGACACGGATAAAGTTAGACACGGATGACAATGAGATAGTTAACAGTTATCACGGATAAGGTTAGACACGGATAAGAGTTAGACAACGGATAAAGTTAGACAACGGAATAAGTTAGACACGGATACAGTTAGACACGGGATAAAGTTAGACACGGATAAGTTAGACACGGATAAAGTTTAGAGCACGGATAAAGGTTAGACACGGATATAAGTTAGACACGGATAAAGTTAGCACGGATAAAGTTAGACACGGATAAAGGTTAGACCACGGATAAGTTTAGACACGGAGTAAAGTTAGACACGGATAAAGTAGACAAAACGGATAAAAGTTAGACACGGACGGTTACACAAGTTTAGACACGGATACATGTTAGACACGGATAAAGTTAGACAGGATACAAGTTAGACACGGATAAAGTTAGACACGGATGAAGTTAGACGACGATTACCAGTTAGACACGGATACAAACTTAGACACGGATAGTTAGACACTGGATAAAAGTTAGACAGGATAAAGTTAGACAACGATACAGTTAGACAGGATATAAGTTAGAGCGGATACGATACGTATTGACAACGGATACAGTTAGACACGGATACAGTTAGACACGGAATAAGTTAGACACGGATACAGTTAGACACGGATTAAAGTTAGACACGGGATACATGTAGACACGGATACGTAGACCGATAGGTAGGACCGGATAAAGTAGACAGGATTAAAGTTAGCACACGGAGTAAAGTTAGACACGATGAAAGGTTAGGACACGGATACAGTAGACACGGATACAGTTAGGACACGGATACTTAACACGCTTAGTAGAACGGAATAACAGGTAATAGACACGGCATAAAGTATGACACGGATAAAGTTAGACACGGATACAGTTAGACACGATTAAAAGTTAGACACGGAGGAACAGGTCTTAGACATGAAGAACCGGATGTAAGAAGTTAACCACGGATAAAGTAGACACGGATAAAGGTTAGACAGGGATAAAGTTAGACACGGATAAGTTTAGAACGGATTACAGTTTAGACACGGATACAGTTAGACAGGGATAAAGTTTAGACAGGGATAAGGTGACAGGGATAAGGTTAGACAGGGATAAAGTTAGACAGGGAATAAAGTTAGACAGGTTTGATAACGTTTTAGAACACGGATAAAGTTAGAACAAACGGATAAAGTTAAGACACGGATAAAGTTAGACCGGGATAAAGTTAGACAGGGATAAAGTTAGAAACGGATAAGTTAGACACGGATAAAGTTCGACAGGGATAAAGTTA
>NW_019942974.1:397499-403716 GCF_002910315.2 Salvelinus sp. IW2-2015 | reverse complement strand
AGAGAATTGGCTTCTTTGCTGCCCTTCGTGACACCAGGCCATCCTCCAAAAGACTTTGCCTCACTGTGCGTGCAGATGCACTCACACTTGCCTGCTGCCATTCCTGAGCAAGCTCTGTACTGGTGGTGCCCCGATCCTGCAGCTGAATCAACTTTAGGAGACGGTCCTTGCGTCTGCTGGACTTTCTTGGGCGCCCTGAAGCCTTTTTCACAACAATTCAACCGCTCTGGCAGTGGTGTGGGGAGTGGGGGCAATGCAAATATCCTGGGTAGCCATTTGACTAGATGTTCAGTAGTCTTATGGCTTTGGGGTGAAAGCTGTTTAGAAGCCTCTTTGGACCTAGACTTGGCGGTAGCAGAGAGAACAGTCAATGACTAGGATGGCTGGAGTCTTTAACAATTTGTAGGTCCTTCCTCTGACACCGCCTGGTATAGACGTCCTGGATGGCAAGAAGCTTGGCCCCAGTGATGTACTGGGCCGTTCACACTACCCTCTGTTGTGCCTTGCGGTCGGAGGCCGAGCAGTAGCCATACCAGGCAGTGATGCAACCAGTCAGGATGCTCTCGATAGTGCAGCTGTAGATCCTTTTGAGGACCCATGCCCAGTCTCCTTAGAGGGAATAGGTTTTGTCGTGTCTTGGTGTGCTTGGACTTTGCTAATTTGTTAGTGATGTGGACAACAAGGAACTTGAAGCTCTCAACCTGCTTAAATGCAGCCCCGTCGATGAGAATGGGGGCATGCTCGGTCCACTTCTTCCTGTAGTCTACAATCAACTTCTTTGTCTTGCTCACGTTGAGGGAGAGGTTGTTGTCCTGGCACCACACGGTCAGGTCTCTGACCTCTTTCCTATAGACCGTCTTGTTGTTGTCGGTGATCAGGCCTACCACTGTTGTGTCATCGGCAAATTTAATGATGGTGTTGGAGTCGTGCCTGGCCGTGCAGTAATGAGTGAACAGGGAGTACGGGAGGGGGCTGAGCACGCACCCCTGAGGGGCCCCTGTGTTGAGGATCAGCGTGTCGGATGTGTTGTTACCTACACTTACCTCCTGGGGGTAGCCTGTCAGGAAGTCCAGGATCCAGTTGCAGAGGGAGGTGATTAGTCCCAGGGTCCTTAGCTTATTGATGAGCTTTGAGGGCACTATGCTTTTGAACGCTGAGCTGTAGTCAATGAATAGCATTCTCACATAGGTGTTCCTTTTGTCAGGTGGGAAAGGGCAGTGTGGAGTGCAATAGAGATTGCATCATCTGTGGATCTGTTGGGGCGGTATGCAAATTTGAGTGGGTCTAGAGTTTATGGGATGATGGTGTTGATGTGAGCCATGACCAGCCTTTCAAAGCACTTCATGGCTACGGACTTGAGTGCTACAGGTCGGTAGTCATTTAGGCAGGTTACCTTAGTGTTCTTGGGCACAGGCACTATGGTGGTCTGCTTAAAACATGTTGGTATTACAGACTCGGACAGGGAGAGGTTGAAAATGTCAGTGAAGACAGTTGCTAGTTGGTCAGCGCATRCTCGCAGTACATGTCCTGGTAATCTGTCTGGCACCTGCTGCCTTGTGAATTTTGACCTGTCTAAATGTCTTACTCACATCGGCTGCGGAGAGCGTGATCACACAGTCTTCCAGCACAGCTGGTGCTCTCATGCATGTTTCAGTGTTATTTGCCTCAGTGTTATTTGAAGCGAGCTCAGAAGTACTTYAGCTCATCTGGTAGGCTCATTTCACTGGGCAGCTCTCGGCTGTGCTTCCCTTTGTAGTCTGTAATGGTTTGCAAGCCCTGCCACATCCGACGAGCGTCAGAGCCGGTGTAGTATGACTCAATCTTAGTCCTGTATTGACGCTTTGCCTGTTTGATGGTTCGTCAGAGGGCATAGGGGGATTTCTTATAAGCTTCCGGGTTAGAGTCCCGCTCCTTGAAAGCGGCAGCTCTAGCCTTTAGCTCAGTGCTGATGCTGCMTGTAATCCATGGCTTCTGGTTGGGCTATGTACGTACGGTCACTGTGGGGACGACGTCATCGATGAACTGATGAAGCCAATGACAGATGTGGTGTATTCTCAATGCCATTGGAGGAATCCCGGAACATATTCCAGTCTGTGCTAGAAAACAGTCTTGTAGCCTAGCATCTGCTTCACCTGACCACTTTGTTATTGATCTAGTCACTGGTGCTTCCTGCTTTAATATGTACATGTAGGTAGAGGTAAAGTGACTATGCATGGACAATAAACAGAGAGTAGCAGCAGCGTAAAAATGGGGGGTGGGGTGGAGAAAATGCAAATTGTCTGGGTAGCCATTTGATTTGGTGTTCAGGAGTCTTATGGCTTGGGGGTGGAAGCTGTTAAGAAACCTGGCTGGAGTCTGGCAATTTTTTGGGGCTTCCTCTGACACTGTCTGGTATAGAGGTCGTGGATGGAAGGAAGCTTGGCCCCAGTGATGTACTGGGTCGTACACACTACCCTCTGTAGGGCTGTACGCACTACCCTCTCATGAATGCTTCAGCATTGCTTGCCTCGAAGAGACCATAGAAGTAATCTAGCTCGTTTGGTAGGCTCGTGTCACTGTGCAGCTCATGGCTGTGCTTCCCATTGTAGTCTGTAATACTTAGCAGGCCCTGCCACATCCAACAATACACATGCTCAAATCAATTATAATACATTGCAACCCTATCAGGGTTAAAGGGTTATGCAGTTTGGGTTTAAAAGGGACGATCACAGACTGTAAGGTTGGCTAAGTGTTATTTCATTGTCTGTCTGATAGAGAAGCTCCAGCTCCACCAACCAACAGAACACACACACAGAATGTCCATCCAGGACAGAGTGCCAAAAGCGCTAGGTAGAATGACTGCCGTCCTGCCTCTGAGACAACAGAAAACAACTGTGAAAACACAGGAGGGACACACACACAAACACACACACTTCTCACACTTCTCTGCAAAGGTCAAATGCAATTGAATCCTGTGTGGGGACCCCTACCTCAAAGGCCAGCTATACACAGTAGAACAGAATAACAAAAACAGGCCATTCAGCAGTGAACTCACAACCTACAAGGGGAACACATTTAGCAGTGAACTCACAATCTGCAAGCGGTACACATTTAGCAGTGAACTCACACCTTGCAAGGGGAACACATTTAGCAGTGAACTCACAACCTGAAGGGGAACACATTTAGCAGTGAACTCACACCTTGCAAGGGGAACACATTTAGCAGTGAACTTACACCTTGCAAGGGGAAAGCATACTTCATACAGCGAGATGTGAGCCCACAAGCAAGAAAAGCTTGTTTTTGAGCCATTTAAATGTAGAGAGCATAAAAATAGAATGAATTGAAAGGGCGTCTCCATTCAAGTCAATTATGTCATAATGGGTGGACTGGCAGCCATTTTGAGTGCACCCCATTGGCATGGAGTAAAAGCAGGGATTGTACCCTTCCATCTGTGGTGGGATTTGTTGAGTCAACTCAACTGACATGCTAAAAAATACATCCCATTGCATGAGCCACATCAGTTAGCATCATTTGAATTAACATTCTTCATTACCTTGGCAACCCAGCATAATTTGAATAAAATTCTACCCTACTATCCAGCATCAGTTGATGGAACATTCCAAAAAACCATGGAAACAATACGAGGCAGCCGTAGATGTGGTAAAGCGGTCAACAGAACGCATACCGTGGGGAACAGAAGGACGCTGGATTGGCGCACAATYAACAGACCTGATATAACAAAGTGGATATTATTAATGTATTGTAACAGGGCCACAATGTGATTACTAAAGTCAAATGCAGATATATTTGGCTGTTTTCACTGCAATGTATGTAGCTTTAGATGAAKTGACTGCTATATGCGAACTCTCGATCTATAAACTGGTAGCATAGCAGGTGTACAGAAATCGTTGATGGTAGTCCAAGTTGTTTTTAACTGTAATGCAGTTGATTGGTGACGATGACATGAACATTTTGTGTTGACATCCATACAAGCATAACACTTTTTTACCTCAACATAGTGTGAAATACACATGTAAACAGTAGCCTAAATGTAGGATCATTTTGCTGGGGGTCAATGAGGAGATTCGGGATCTTCCTCTTTACCGCATCTATTGCGAGTGTACCCATGAGTTTACCAGTCAAATTGCCAGGGTTAGAGGTTCCAAGGCCACACTCTCTATGGTCGAGAGTGTGGCGGTGAGTGGTGCACACACACTGATGAAGGGAAGAAAGCGCTCGAGGTGACACTGATTGGGTCTGAGTGAAAAGATCCTCCTCTCTCCTTTGCCTTTGGCCTCGTGAAATTTAATCAAGACCTTTTAACGACTTGTGAACGCATCCCTCTCCGTGACCCTGAGACTAGCAGCAAGCAGGAACACACACACACACACACACACACACACACACACACACACACACACACACACACACACACACACACACACACACACACACACACACACACACACACACACACACACACACACACACACACACACACACACACACACACACACACACACACACACACACACACACACACACACACACACACACGTGGTACAGTTGGTTAAGGGCTTGTAAGTAAGCATTTCACTGTAGGGTTTACACCTGTTGTATTCGGCGCATGTGACAAATAAAATTTGATTTGATGTTTTCAGTCTCAGGTTTTTGTGGGGCAACATGGGGTGACCCTTCCAGGTCAGAACTAAAAGCATGGGTGAAAGTAAAGTCCGGTATGGCGTCCCGGCAAAATAAATAGTGGGGGTACATCCTACCTGTCCAAAAAATAGTGGGGGTACACCATACCTGTCAATCAAATAGTGGGGGTACACCGTACCTGTCAAATAAATAGTAGGGGTACATGATACCTATTTTGAAGACAAAACAGAAAAAGGCAGARATACGTGTCTGACCCAGAGACACGCATGGACAGCAGTGGACCAACACATTCTGGCTAAATGATATAATCGCCAAATGTCATTACACTTTTTGGTGTTTTGTGGAAAAGACGTCTCTTTCCCTTCACTACTGTTTGCAGGCTGGAAATATGTTGTGAGTGGATGAACGTGCGTGGGTAGCCTAGTGAAGGAGCCCTTTGAAGTGAATGTTCAACAGTCAGATGAAAACACCATGACTGGTTGTGTTTATGCCACAATAAAAGGAAAATACATCTTAAAAGTTAAATGACAAATCTTTACAACTAGACCCACAGAGATTGAAAAATGTTGGCGCAGGCTCACACATAGGATACCCCGTATAGGGAAGACATTTAATTAACTTTACACCCTGTCTAAAAGCTAAAACACATCAAAAGGTTGTTCATTGTCCTCACCTATGCACCCATTAATAGAATATTCTAGATCAAGAGTCAACTCAGATCCTGTAGAACTAGCAGGTGTGCAGGGTTTTCATTTCAAACTAAATCTCACACACAATAGAAAAATCTACTGATCACGCTCTTTGGTCAGGTTCTATTTTGAATAAATAATCTATTACACTACAGAACACCTGAGAATGATGTACTACCCTAAAGAACACATGAGAATAATCTACTACACTACAGCACACCTGAGAATAATCTACTACACTACAGCACACCTGAGAATAATCTACTACACTACAGAATATCTGAGAATAATCTACTACACTACAGAACATCTGAGAATAATCTWCTACACTACAGAACACCTGAGAATAATCTACTACACTACAGAATATCTGAGAATAATCTACTACACTACAGCACATCAGGTGTGCTGTAAGTGTAGTAGATTATTTAGGTGTGCTGTAGTGTAGTAGATTATTCTCAGGTGTGCTGTAGTTGTAGTAGATATTCTCAGGTGTTGCTGTAGTGTAGTAGATTATTCTCAGGTGTGCTGTAGTGTAGTAGATTATTCTCAGGTGTCTGTAGTGTAGTAGATTATTCTCAGGTGTTCTGTAGTGTAGTAGATATTCTCAGGTGTGCTGTAGTGTAGTAGATTATTCTCAGGTGTGCTGTAGTGAAGTAGATTATTCTCAGGTGTTTTCTGTAGTGTAGTAGATTATTCTCAGGTGTGCTGTATGTGTAGTAGATTATTCTCAGGTGTTTTCTGTAGTGTAAGTAGATTATTCTCAGTGTTCTGTAGTGTAGTAGATTATTCTCAGATGTTCTGTAGTGTAGGTAGTTATTCTCAGGTGTCCTGTAGTGAGTAAATTGTTTCTCAAGGTGTGGCGCTTAGTGTATGTAGATTATTCT
>NW_019942974.1:385050-397474 GCF_002910315.2 Salvelinus sp. IW2-2015 | reverse complement strand
TCTGCCCTCTTCTCTCTGGCTTCTCCCTCTCTTCTCTCCCTATCTCTTCCCTCTCTCCTCTTCTCTCCCTCTCTCTCTCTCTCTCCGGCTCCTCTCTCCCTCCCTCTTCTTCTCCTTCTCCATCCTAGCCCCCCTCTCTCTCTCTCCCTCTCTCTCTCTCCCTCTCTTTCTCCCTTACCATCCTAGCCCCCCTCTCTCTTACCTATTCTATTTTCTCAGTTTCCCCCCTTCCTCTCCTCACTCCTTCTCTGATACAATATTTAGAGAGACAACTTTGTTTGGTGGATTTAGAAATACCAGAAGCATTTGTGTCTTTCTCTCACAGTGCAATAATTCTGCAATATTATCTTCATATTTTATTCCATCTGTTCATATGTATTCATTCCTCAGACATGTGTTGGAGTAAGAAATTGCTAGAATACGCAAGTAAGATTATTCTCATCAAGCAAAAGAGATTAAATAAAGAGAGAAGGAGGGTGGGTGGGGGGGATGTTGATGTCTCGTTGCACATGTGCACTTTACCCTTCATTCTGTGTAATGTTGAGTCGACCAGTAATTTAAACCAGTAATATCCGTCTGCATTTAGTGTGTCTGCTCGTGAAAAATGCACTTACATTTGGAAAAACAACATAACATGCATTGCTTGTGTCCTTTCACATGGAAGTATTTATATGAGTGGGAAAGCAGTTCTCTGTGGTTCTCAGGTGTTCTGTAGTGGTAGTAGATTATTCTCAGGTGTGCTGTAGTGTAGTAGATTATTCTCAGGTGTTGCTGTAGTGTAGTAGATTATTCTCAGGTGTGCTGTAGTGTAGTAGATTTATTCTCAGGTGTGCTGTAGTGTAGTAGATTATTTTCTCAGGTGTGCTGTAGTGTAGTAGATTATTTTCAGGTTGCTGTAGTGTAGTAGATTATTCTCAGTGTTGCTGTAGTGTAGTTAGATTATTCTCAGGTGTTCTGTAGTGTAGTAGATTATTCTCAGGGTTCTGTAGTGTAGTAGATTTATCTCCAGGTGTGCTGTTGTGTAGTAGATTATTCTCAGGTGTGCTGTAGTTGTAGTTAGATTATTCTCAGGTGTTCTGTAGTGTAGTAGATTTATTCTCAGGTTGTGCTGTAGTGTTAGTAGATTATTCTCAGCGTGTCTGTAGTGTAGTAGATTATTCTCAATGCTGTGTGTAGTTTAGATTATTTCTCAGTGTTCTGTAGTGTAGTAGATTATTCTCAGGTGTCTGTAGTGTAGTAAATTGTTCTCAGGTGTGCTGTAAGTGTAGTAAGATTATTTCTACAGCTTTCTGTAGTGTAGTAAGATATTCTCAGGTGTTTTCTGAGTGTAGTAGATAATTTCTCAGGTGGGCTGTAGTGTAGTATAAATTGTTTCTCATGGTGTGTGTGTGTAGTAGATTATTCTCAGTGTTTCTGTAGTGTAGTAGATTATTCTCAGGTGCTGTAGTGTAGATATTTATTTCAGGTTTTCTGTAGTGTAGTAGATTATCTTCAGGTGTTCAGTGTAAGTCATGTGTAGTAGATTATTCTCAGATGTTCTGTAGTGTAGAGTAGATTATTCTCAGGTGTGCTGTAGTGTAGTAAATTGTTATCAGGTGTTCTGTAGTGTAGTAGATTATTTCTCAGGTGTTCTGTAGTGTAGTAGATTATTCTCAGGTTGTGCTGTAGTTAGTTAGATTATTCTTCAGTGTTGCTGTAGTTAGTAGATTATTCTCAGGTGTGCTGTAGTGTAGTAGATTATTCTTCAGGTGTTCTTGTAGTGTAGTAGATTATTCTTTCAGTGTTGTATCTGTAGTGGTAGTAGATTATTCTCAAATGTTTCTTTAGTGTAGTAGATTTATTCTCAGGTGAGAATAATCTACTACACTACAGCACACCTGAGAATAATCTACTACACTACAGCACACCTGAGAATAATCTACTACACTACAGAACACCTGAGAACCACAGAGAACTGCTTTCCCACTCATATAAATACTCCATGTGAAAGGACACAAGCAATGCATGTTATGTTGTTTTCCAAATGTAAGTGCATTTTTCACAGACACACTAAATGCAGACGGATATTACTGGTTAAATTACTGGTCGACTCAACATTACACAGAATGAAGGGTAAAGTGCACATGTGCAACGAGACATCAACATCCCCCCCACCCACCCTCCTTCTCTCTTTATTTAATCTCTTTTGCTTGATGAGATAAATCTTACTTGCGTATTCTAGCACATTTCTTACTCAACACATGTCTGAGGAATGAATACATATGAACAGATGGAAATAAAATATGAAGATAATATTGCAGAATTATTGCACTGTGAGAGAAAGACACAAATGCTTCTGGTATTTCTAATATCCACCAAACAAAGTGTCTCTCTAAATATTGTATCAGAGAAGGAGTGAGGAGAGGAAGGGGGGGAAACTGAGAAAATAGAATAGGTAAGAGAGAGGGGGGCTAGGATGGTAGGAGAGAAAGAGAGGGAGAGAGAGAGAGGAGGGATGAGAGAGAGGAGGAGAGAGGTTAGGGAGGGGTTCTAGGTGGAGAGAGAAAGAGAGGGAGAGAGAGAGCTGAGAGAGAGAGAGAGAGAGAGGAGAGAAGAAGAGGGAGAGAGAGATAGGGAGAGAAAGAAGAGGAGGAGAGCGAGGAGAGAAGAAGGGAGAGGAGAGAGAGAGGGAGAGGAGAGATAGGGAGAGAGAAAGAGAGGGAGAGAGAAGACCAGAGAGAAATCAAACATAAGCGTCTGTACGTGGATCAACAAAGCAGCAACACAACACAACAGAGGTCGTTCACAAAGCAGCAACACAACACAACAGAGGTGCGTTCACAAGCAGCAACACAACACAACAGAGGTGCGTTCCACAAAGCAGCAAACACATCACAACAGAGGTGCGTTCACAAAGTAGCAACACAACACAACAGAGGTGCGTTCACAAAGCAGCAACAAACACAACAGAGGTGCGTTCACAAAGCAGCAACACACACAACAGAGGTGCGTTCACAAGTAGCAACACAACACAACGAGGGCGTTCACAAAGCAGCAACACAACACAACAGAGGTGCGTTCACAAAGCAGCAAACCAAACAGAGGTGCGTTCACAAAGCAGCAACACACACAACAGAGGTGCGTTCACAAAGCAAAGCAACACAGCACAACAGAGGTGCGTTCACAAAGCAAACAACACACAGAGGTGCGTTCACAAAGCAGCAACACAACACAACAGAGGTGCGTTCACAAAGCAGCAACACAACACAACAGAGAGTGCGTTTCACATAAGCAGCGACACAAAACAACAAAGTAGTGCGTTCAGCAAAGCAGCAACACAACACGTAACGGATGCGGTTCACATAACAGCACCAACACACTAACAGAAGGTGCGTTCAGTAACAAAGAGCACAGAACAAGTTCACAACGCAACAGGCACAAGGTGCAGTTCACAAGCAGTCCTATACAGACCACAAGAGGTGCGATTCACAAAGCGGTAGCAAACACATACACAACAGTAGGTGCGTTCACAAGCCAGCAACACAACACAAAGGAGTGCGTTCACAAAAGTAGCAACACAGACACAAGCAGAGGTGCTTCCACAAAGCACAAACAACTACAACAGGGTGCGAATCCACAAGTAGCAGGACAACACAACACACAGAGGGTGCGATTACCAAATGACTAAAAGCACAACACACACAACAGAGGTGGGGCTTCACAAGTAGTAGCAAACACAACACACGAGAGTAGTCGGTATCACAAACAGGAACAGCGAAACACAAAGAACTAGAGGTGCATGATTCAGCAAAGAAGCGAGCAATACTACAACAACAACCAGAGGTGCAGTTACAAAGCGAGCAACACTATCAGACGTGGCATATACAAAGCGCAGAGCCACAACACTACCAAAAGAAGCGCGTTCACGAATACAATAGTAACACGAAGCCAACAGAGGGTGACGTTCACAAATAGTCTAAACCGTAGTAGCAACACAGACACACAGAGGACTGAGTTCCACAAAGGCAAAGCAGCAACAAAACACAACGAGGTGCAGTTGCGACAGAATAGAGCACGACACACAACGAGAAGGTGAGCAGTCAACAAAATAGCAACACAACACAACAGAGGTGCGTTCACAAAGCAGCAACACAACACAACAGAGGTGCGTTCACAAAGCAGCAACACAACACAACAGAGGCGCGTTCACAAAGCAGCCTGTTTTCGCAGCCCGTTGAGAGTTTCTAGGCAGATAGTTTGTGTTGTTTCCCAATCTGTTCTGAGAGGTAACGCAGCCCACATGGGGTCCGGCTACGTGAAGGAGAGGAAGGACAGGCTTTTTTAAGACAGGTGAAACGAGATGTTGTGTTAGGTGCTATCTCCATCGGACAAAAGGTTGATTTCCAGTTGTTTCTTTAAACTCAAAAGACTGTGTAGTTTGCTGCTGCAGTTCAAGGCTGGTTGCAGTCAGGGCTGTGAATCAAAAGAAGGGGAAGGTGTGCAGTACTGGAAGGATTGGCTCTGTAATGCCTGCCAATAACAATTATTGTTCAATATCTATTAATGTAAAACAATCTTATTGGAAAAAGTTAATAATATTTACCATTTCCTGTCCAATAATGTCTGTAAACACACTAGTAATGAAAGTAACATGACCTAGTACACCCACTACCTACAGGTGTAGGATCTTAATTTAATGTACGATCTTAATCTTTTTTTTGCTGAGTATTTTCTTGCTATGCAGGACATGCAGGTGATCTTTGTGATTTACATACATTCACAGTAAATCTACCAACACACTGTTACATTAAAAGTGCAACTCTTTTCATGTAGCTTACTTTTGGCCAGCTAAGAGCCTAACCACCAATCAAGAAATGTTATGGACTAAGCGTTAAAATCCTTTTGCAGCAGGAATCTTTTGCTCCGACAATACTGATCAATTACGATCCTACTTCTGTAAATTGCATATCTCAATGTGATAGAAAAATATGATAGAATATTTACTTCACAAGAGAATGCCATTTTTTAATGAAGACCAATGCTTCGTTTAGGTCTTTTATAGTCATTATATACTTTTTTTTATTTCGAGGTCATAACTAACATGACTATATGTGATCTTCAAACTAGACACAGTGCACAAATACATTTCATTTGAAGTCCTTTTGAAAGTTATTCAGGAGCTTTACCATTACTGCTTCATTACTGTCTAAGAAGGCAGACAGTTGGGAGAAGGCAGACAGTCGGGAGAAGGCAGACAGTCGGGAGAAGGCAGACAGTCGGGAGAAGGCAGACAGTCGGGAGAAGGCAGACAGTCGGGAGAAGGCAGAGTTGGGAGAAGGCAGACAGTCGGGAGGGTTTTCTTGTCATTACTGCACTATATTACCCTACTTGGCTGAAGAAATGTCCCGTTACTTCCGATATGGCCATTTGTCCACTGCATAACCCTTGTGTGTGTTTGTGTTACGTTCTGTGAGTGTGTCCACCATAAGCACCTATTTCAATTGAATGGCGACGAAGAAGCAGCAGTGATGTTAAGAGCCAACAACGGGCATTGTTTGTTTAATCACGTTAGAAAATTAATCACAGTAATTATGTTTTATATTTTACGCTTTGACGCGACAAAACTGGGCCGCAAGAGCATGCTTTGTTCCCCCACGACTAATTCTATACTTCAAGCATTAGTGGTCAAAAGCAAGATTTCTCCTGTTTCTGTCTCAGAGAGCAATATGTAGAGAGTAAGAGCAGAGTGTTTTCCGCCGTCTCTTATTAAAACGTTCCTGACAGGAGTTATATGGCAAGTTCTAGTGAGAACGAGGGGGGTTGAGGGAGAGACAGCGGGTGAACGGATGAACAGTTTTTACTTATTACAGTATATTGAACTGATGAGACAGCAAATTACAGCATGTCCCTTTTAAAACACCACAGCATTCATTAATTTCTTCTCCTCTGCTTATTCCCCTCCCCCCTTCCTCCTCATCCTACCGATGTCTAATACTAGAGTTAAATGACCAATAAATCTGTCCCCATTCCTCCTCCTACTGATGTCTAATACAAGTAAATGACCAAATCAGCTGGCCCATTTCCTCTCCTCCTCCTAGATGTCTAATACAGATTAATGACCAATCAGCTGGCCCCATTCCTCCCTACTGATGTCTTAATACAGTAGTAAATGACCAATCAGCAGGCCCATTCCTCCCCTCCTAGCCGATGTCTAATACAAGAAGTAACTGACCAATCACTGGCCCCATTCCTCTCCTACTGATGTCTAATACAGAGTAAATGACCAATCAGCATGCTCCATTCCTCCTCCTCTACTGATGTCTAAATCCAGAGTAAGATGACCAATCAGTGCAGGCCCATTCTTCCTCCTACTGGATTGTCAATACAGAGTAAATGACCAATTCAGGGACAGGCCCGGATTCCTCCCTCGCTCTACGACTAGGCAAGTAAATACCATAGGCCATCCTTCCTACCGATCTTGTAAGATCAGTGCCTTCATCCGCGTGACGAGCTATCGATGTAATCGAGCAGTCAGACCCATACTCTCCTGCTATCAAATGACAAGTAATTGACATACAGGCATTGGTACACTCTAGCTGACGTTCTGCCCAGTTGGGCGCTTGCAGAGCGGATTGAACAAGGAAGCACTACATATCCCTGGCCCGTGGTGCAATGCGCCCATAACGTGCTTGACGCTGCCTACCAACTGGGCCACACGGGGACCACTGATTGTCTAATACAAGTAAGAGTGACAAATCACCTGGCCCCATTCCTCCTGCCTACTGATGTCTAATACAGAGTAATGACCAATCAGCAGGCCCCATTCCTCCTCCTACTGATGTCTATACAGAGTAAATGACCAATCAGCGATGCCCCATTCCTCTCCTCTGAGCAATTACATTAGTAAATGACCAATCAGCTGGCCCATTTCCTCCTCTCTTACTGATTGTCTAATACAGAGTAATGACCAATCTAGCAGGCCGCCGATTCCTCCTCCTTACTGATGTCAATACTAGAAGTAAATATGACAAAGCCCCATTCCTCCTCCTAGCTATTTTAATACAGATAAATACAATCAGCTGGCCCCATTCCTCCTCCTACTGATGTCTAATACAGAGTAAATGCCAATCAGCTGGCCCCATTTCCTTTCCTCCTCCTACTGATGTCTAATACAGAGTAAAATGACCAATCACCTGGCCCATTCCTCCTCCTACTGATTGTCTAATACAGAGTACAAGATGAGCCAATCAGCTTGCCCATTCCTGCCAGATGTGGGAATGAATTTCCTGTGGGTGTAAGGGCTGAACTTCGGAGTGCTGAAGAGGTTTGAATATTCCTGCAATGTGATTGATAACAGTGCGCATGGAGGAAAGTGCGCATGTAGGGTTTTATTTATAAACTGATGTCTGTTTAGCTCCATTATATGCGGTTCGTGGTGGTTAACGGTGAAAGATAGACTTACTGTTTGGTCAATACTGGTTTTCCAATCACAGACAAAAACTGATTGCAAAGAGGCATTTTCTTCTTGAAGTCAGTACAGAAAACAGAGACGAATGAGAGTATATACCCGTATATACCGTATATATTTTCGGTTGGGCTTTATGATAAGACCATACAGTATATAATTATCCTGGTCACAAGGGAAATGTTATAAACCTGACGTATATAGGCCTACACACACACAGCACACACACACACACAACACAACACACACACACACACACGCACACACACACAGCAATCACAACAGCACACACACACACACACCACACACACACACACACACACGACATACACGACACAGCACACACATCACGCACACAGCACAGCACACAAGCCAGCGTTGTGGTTACGGCTAGAGACAAGAAGTGAGCTGGAAAAGCCTAACCCTGTGTATGCAGAGCCCTGAAAAAGGTGATGCCAATATACTTTGGTCCAGTTTTCAAGCATCGTCGGACATCTTCGCCTGCCACAGGAAAAAGTGATTTTTCCAGTTTTCCATGAGAGACGAAAGCAGCGAAGGTTCCGCTGCACAGCCAGTTCTGAACTACCTGCTGATCTTGGAAGATACGAACTCACACACGTCGGTGCGTATTAAGCCTGCGCAGACACAAGGGGTGAGTGTGTGGTGCGGACGTGTGCTGTGTCTGGTTGTACAAAACAACAAACCAACCACACACACACACCACACACACACAACACACAACACACACCACACACGACACACACACACACAACGACACACACACACTACACACACACACACACACACGACACACACAAACACACACACACACACACACACCACACACACACACACACACACACACACGTACAAGATTACACCTACCGTTCAAGGTTTTGGGCGTCACTATAGAAATGTCCTTGTTTTTGACAGAAAAAGCTAATTTTTTGGTCAATTTAAAATAAACATTCAAATTTGATCAGAAATACAGTGTATGACATTGTTAATGTTGTAAATGGACTATTGTAAGCTGGGAAACGGCAGATTTTTCTGGAATATCTACATAGGCAGTACAGAGGCCCATTATCAGAAACCATCACTCCTGTGTTCCAATGGCACCTTGTGTTAGCTAATCCAAGTTTATAATTTTAATTAAAAGGCTAATTGATCATTAGAAAACCCTTCAAAAGTATGTTACCACACTGAAAACTTTGTTCTGCATTAAAGAACCAATAAAAACTGGCCTTCTTTAGATGCCTCACAAGTCCTCAACTGGCAGATTCATTAGTATACCCTTAACAACCAGTCTCATCCGTCAACAGTGAAGACGCGACTCTGGGATGCTGGCCTTCTAGGCAGAGTTGCAAAGAAAAAGCCATTATCTCAGACTTGCAATAAAAGGAAAAGATTAAGATGGGCAAAAGTAACACAGGACACTGGACAGAGGAACTGTGCCAGAAGGCCAGCCATACCATAATCGCCTCTGTCACTGATGACGTTAGACGTGCTGTTTTTCTCTCCCTCTCGCTCTCGCTCTTTTCTCCTCGCTCTATCTTCTCCGTCTCTTCTTATCACTCCCTCTCGCTCTTCTCCCTCTCTATCTTCTCCCTCCTCGTATCTTCTCCTCCCTCTATCTGTAACCCTCCTCTCTCTCTCTTTTCTCTCTCTCTCTCTCCTCCACCTTGTTCTCTCTCTTCCTCTCATTCTTCCTCTCTCTCTCTCCCTCTCTCTCTCTCTCTCTCTCTCTCTCTCTCTCTCTCCTCTCTCTCTCTCTCTTCTCTCCTTCCACTGTCTCGTCTCATCTGTCCATGTGTTTAGCTTATTTCTGGCCCTTCAAAAAGATTATGCCCAGGACCAGAGGTAATCTGCAATTTCAAGAACACATTTTTCTATCAGACAGGAAAAGATTATTGACATCTTAAGTATTGTTCAGAGTTGCAAAAAATCCACACTGCTTTTCACTTATCCGGCCCCAGACTGAAACTATCACCGAAGTTCCTGGAGACATGAATCGCACCATGCATCCCATTTACCACTGGACCTGTTCTTGCTGCCTTGGATGGTCATTTTAGATTCATGATAGTCAGTACAGCAGCTCTGTAGAAAAAAGGGTTCCAAAAGTTTTTTGGGGCTATCCGCCATAGGAGAAACCCCTTTTCGGTTCCAGATAGAAACTTTTTTGGTTTCCAGGTGCACCATTGGGTTCTATGTAAAAACCGAATGGCTTCTACATGGAACCCAAAAAGCGTTCATACCTGGATCCGAACAGGGTTCTTCAAAGGGTATGCAAATGGGGGACAGCTGAAGTAAACCCTTTTTGGTTCTACATAGAGACCTTTTTAACTAAGAACTTATGTCCATTGATTTCTTGAAGTTTGATTCCCTGCAGAAATGCTTAATGAGCCTCCAGTACTGTGTACCAGAACCCTAAACCCTGGGATGGTGTTACTCCAAATATTTTTTGGTTTTAGATATTTTTTTAAAATGTTAATACTTGGGAAACTAGCCTGATCCATAGTGTGCATGCGTCCTTGTATCCATAGAGCTCAGTGTTGGATTGGAGTTGTATCTAGCCAGGTTGAGATTGCGCTTCTGGCTCAGTGTTGGATTTGGCAGTCCTTGTATCCATAGCTCAGTGTTGGATTGTAGTCCTTGTATCAGCTCAGTTGTGAGCGATCCATAGTAGTGTTGGATTGGTAGTCTGCAACGTGTTGTATCTTGTATCGTAGCTCAGTGTTTGGATTTGGCTATCCTTGATCCATAGCTCAGTGTTGGACTGGCCAGACCTTGTATACATTAGCTCATGTGGATTGGTAGTCCTTGTATCCATAAGCTCAGTGTTGGACTGGCAGTCCTTGTATCCATAGCTCAGTGTTGGATTAGTCCTGTTCATGCTCAGGGATGTACTTGTTATCCATTAGCTCAGTGTTGGATTGGTAGTCCTTGGTATCCATAGTCAGTGTTGGATTGGCTAGTCCTTGTATCATAAGCTCAGTGTTGGATTGGCAGTCCTTTATCATAGCTCCAGTGTTGGATTGGCCGAAGTCTTGTATCCATAGCTCACGTGTTGGATTGGCAGTCCTTGTATCCATAGCTCATGTTGGATTGGCAGTCCTTGTATCCATGCTCAGTGTTGGATTGGAGTCCTTGTATCCATAGCCTCAGTGTTGGATTGGTAGTCTTAATCCATAGCTCAGTGTTGGATTGGGAGTCCTTGATATCCATAGCTACGTGTGGATTGGCAAGTCCTTGTATCCATAGCTCAGTGTTGGATTGAGTCCTTGTAATCCCATTAGCATCGTGTTGGATTGGCAGTCCCTTGTATCCATAGCTCAGTGTTGGATTGGCAGTCCTGTATATCTCATTGGTGGCAGCTTGATCCTAGTCAGTGTGGATTTGGAAGTCCCTTGCTATCATAGGCTCAAGTGTATGTATTTGAGAAGTGCTTGCTACATTTCACTAGGAGGTAGCTTGTTTCTGTTTCAAACAGTAATTGGCAACTGCCGTTGGGCTAAAACCAGATTCCAGACGGTGGTTTTACAGTACATGCACAGAAATATATTATCTCATACATCTATTTGTTTTTCCTAAATCCTGTCCCATAATATGCAATACAATATCGCCAGTCAATGAAATCATTAAGAAACACATTTTAGACTCATTTGAGAAAACACGATTTGTTTTGCGGGGGGTCATCAACATACTGTATGGCGACCGCTTATTGGATAAGTTTATTCAAGTTATTTCTTTCATGGCTTACTCATTCAACAGGTGATGGTCAGTGCGGGCAGTCCCTGGTGTGTGGTGTTTTTGCAATGTGTGTGTGTTGGGTGTGTGGTGTGTCTTCTTGCAGCAGGGGCCCCCTGCTCTGCTCCAGGCCAGTGTTAGTTCCCTGGGGCCTCTCATCTTTTACTTGAGTTCTGAACAGAGATGAGGCTGGGACTAGCGAGCGCTTGCATTAAAAACCTTACCTACCAACTGATTTCCCATCACCCACACACACACACAACACACACACACACACACAACACACACACACACACACACACACACACACACACACACACACCACACACACACACACACACACACACACCAGCACACACCCACCACACACCACAGCACACACACACAACACACCACACACACACACACCACACACACACAACACACAAACAGCAACCACACCACAGCACAAGCAGCCACACATCAACCACACCGATCTCTCGCTCTAAACCGCGACCACACCATTTCCATCAACACACTCTCTCTCCTCCACACACACCCTGTGTCGTGTAAGATGGCGACCTCCAAGCAAGGGAGTGGTGCGCTTGCACTGGGTGATTCTCCATTCTGAATGGCTATTTTTCCTTGTCTCCGTTGGTGATTCTGGAGGCAGTTAGCTAGGATGCAGTCCTCACCACAGGAAGACAGAGTGATATTAATTACAGAGTGCACTTCTCTGTTGATGTCACCTGACATATGCACACATGAATACATTCACACGCACACCCACACACCACACACACACACCACGCATGCATGGCACGCAGCACGCAGCACGCACGCACGCGACGGGCACACACACACACACCACTTTGTCCTTAGGGTCTCAGTCCTGATAATCATAATTCATTCATTCATGGGTGTGAAATACATTTATCTCTCTCTCGTTTCCCTCCTCCTCTCCTCTCCTATCCTCTCCCCTTTTTCCTTTCTTCCTCTTCGTTTCCCCTCCTCCTCTCTCTCCCCTCCGCCTCCCCCTCCTCTGTGTATGTGTGTGGGTGTGGTTAATTGTTGTGAGGACATGTTGTGTAGGTAATGTTTGTTATAATAGTGTGTGTGTGTGTGTGTGTGTGTGTGTGTGTGTGTGTGTGTATGTGTGTGTGTGTGTGTGTGTGTGTGTGTGTGTGTGTGTGTGTGTGTGTGTGTGTGATGTGTGTGGTGTGTGTGTGTGTGTGTGTTGGGTGTGATCTCTCT
>NW_019942974.1:375808-384682 GCF_002910315.2 Salvelinus sp. IW2-2015 | reverse complement strand
TGGGGCCTGCTGATTGGTCATTTACTCTGTATTAGACATCAGTAGGAGGAGGAGGAATGGGGCCAGCTGATTGGTCATTTAATCTGTATTAGACATCAGTAGGAGGAGGAGGAATGGGGCCAGCTGATTGGTCATTTACTCTGTATTAGACATCAGTAGGAGGAGGAATGGGGACAGATTATTGGTCATTTACTGTATATTAGACGTTAGCAGGAGGAGAGCGGAGGGGTAGAGGACACACACACATGCCTCACCTCTGGCTCATTTGAAAACACACCCGGGTCTAATCCCCCATAATTCCTTGTTGTCGTTCATCTCAAAGACTGTATAAATGATTGGACAAAACCAAACTCTCCTATGTGAAGACTCAGTAGCACATTGAAGCTAAATGCAGTCAGTTAAGAAGGCGTCTCTTGGAAACATAACATACGCAGTTTGAGCTACTCCATAAAGTGACGTTTCAGGCTAGCTCAGTGCTGCCCCCTCTCATTGAGAAACTAAAGTTGAAGGCCAACTGTGGTACTGCAGGCTGCTATTAGCATCTAAATTGTCCTGATGACGTTTTCTGTGTTTGATTTTCAAATAATCGGTTCAAGGACATATATCTGGTGTATGAGAAGTAATTCTTGTAAATGTTTTTCCCATTCACTATAACGCGGGATCCTGTTTCTGCTAACAATGCCTGCAGTACCTCGGTCGGCCTTGAACATCTGTGGCTTCAATGAGAGGGGGCAGTCATTCTCTCCTGGTTCATCCGTTCCCCTCGATACTCCTTTCCTGACTCAGCCAATCAAAGGAATAGGAGGAAGTTGCCCCCAGACACTGATCGAAGGTCAGCTTTGTGTTTCGCTCTAATTGCCATGGTAAGGATTGGGTTGAAGCACAGCTGATTCTAGATCTGTGCCCAGAGGCAACATATCCTAAGTATAAAATATCAGACGTGAAAGGTTTAGGACTAAATCAATAGCTTCAGTAAGATGTATGGTATGGTGCAGTATATGTTTATATCAATTCATCCATATTAGCCAACGGACAGAGAGGTTGGCAAAGGGTAAATACAGACTGCCCCAAGGTGGAAGGAGAAAGAGACAAACTATCCTAAATAAACTTCTTCTGAACTCTCCTATCTGACCCCTCATGGTGGCTATCTATTATACAAACCCTGATAATAAAAAAACACAAATAGAGTAATTTCCTCATGTTGAGATTCATTGATTGGTCTTTGCCCTGACCTGTATGAGTGAGACTGATGTAGACAGGGGAAACTAGCTGGTATAATTGGGCCCTGTAGTATCTAATGCCTGTCAGATAGGAGAGGAGAGGAGACCTATCCAGACTTTCTGCACTCTGGCCTCACACAATTCATATGAACTTCTAATTTCCTAGTAATTCCAAACCCTGAGGTCACAATAGTTTAGAAGCCTAAATGAAGAAGCCAGTCTCTGCCAATGAATGGGAAYGTGGAGGAATCCAAGCTATTGTGCTATAGTCCTTATACATTCTCTAACTGCAAGCCCAGGGCCCTGCACCAATTAGGAAACCCATAGCACATGCACGTGCACGCACGCACGCACACACACACGCACACACACGCACACACACACACACACCTGGAGGACTCACTAAACAGAGAACATCCCTGGTCATCCTATACTGCCTCTGATCTGGAGGACTCACTAAACAGAGAACATCCCTGGTCATCCCTACTGCCTCTGATCTTGGGCGACCTCACTAAACAGAGAACATCCCTGGTCATCCCTACTGTCCTGATCTGGAGGACTCACTATAACAGAGAACATCCCTGGTCATCCCTACTGCCTCTGATCTGGAGGACTCACTAAACACAAATGCTTCATTTGTAAATTATGTCTGAGTGTTGGAGTGTGTCCCTGGCTATCTGCAAATAAAAAAACAAGACAATTGTCCTGTCTGGTTAGAATATATATAGGTGTTTTTTAATTTAAAAATTATTTATACTTTTACTTTATAGTATATTTATAGTATATTTTAACAATTACATTTCCTTTTGATACTTTAAAAAATATTTTTTCGACTTTTACTCAAGTAGTGTTTTACTGGGTGACTTTTACTTTTAATTGAGTCACTGGAACGAATTGCAAAAATCACTGAGAGCTGGAGACTCAATATCTCCCTCACTAACTTTATGGCCCAGCTGTCAGAGCAGATCACTGGCACCTGTACATAGCCCATCTGTAAATAGCCCATCCAACTACTTCATCCCCATACTGTTATTTATTTTGGCTCCTTTGCACCCCAGTATCTCTACTTGCACATTCAACTTCTACACATCTATCACTCCAGTGTTGAATTGCTAAATTGTAAATATTTCACCACATAGCCTATGTATTGCCTTACCTCCCTTATTCTCCGGTTTGGAGCGAGTAGTCCGCATTCACTCTCGCTCCCCCAGGTAGTATTACCATTTCATTTCATTTTTATTACACTTTCATTACAGTACAACGGTTTGATTTTGTTGATCTTAGCTAGCTACATAGCCGTCTTGTATCAAGAGAATTGTGTAGTTATTGAGGTTCGCTAGCCAGCTATTTTCGTCGTAACGTAACGTAACGTAGATCAACCGAGCTTAGCTACGCAGCTAGCCAGCTAGCCACCGAATAGCAGCACTGCAGAAACGATTACATTACAACGGAACGACTTGATTAGTAGTGATACTAGCTACATAGTTTGTCTTTGCTATCTTTGTATCTAAGATAATTGTGTAGCTTAGAGTAGTTTAGTAGTGTAATTATTCGGTTAGCTAGCCAGCTATTTCGTCCGCCCGCGCGTGCCGTTTCTCCTACTAGTCAAACTGCTAGCTAACACTTGCTAGCTAGCCAACTTCTACCGTAGCAGCTTACTGGTAGAAACTCACATTACAACTTACATTACAACGGAAGACTTTGATAGCGTAGTGTTTAGCTTAGCTACATATGTTGTCTTTGCTCTCTCGCTCTTGTATCCAAGATAATTGTGTAGTTTTTGAGAAAATTGTCGAGGTTACCTAGGCCAGTTAGAGGTTACTAGCCAGCTACACTTTTCAAAGCAAAGTCACAACGCAGCCACTGCTAGCCAGCGCACTCACGCAATGCAGTACTATATCAATTTTAGTCAATAAGATTTTATTTTATTTTTGCAACGTAAGCTGTAACTTTCTGAACATTTCGAGACGTGTAGTCCACTTGTCATTTCTAATCTCTCTTTGCATTAGGGAGGAGCCTCTCTTGTAGCCTGTCAACTATGTGTCTGTCTATCCCTCTTCTTCCTTCTTCTGGCACACAGACCATCAACAAACGATTCAACACCTGCGTGCGCCGCCGCTGGACCAAGTCCACTAAGCCTGTGTGGGTTCCAGATCGCGCAACTGGACCCACGTTGGGAGTTCCAGTGTCTCGCCGGCAGCCTCTTGGAACTCGCCAAGATCTGCGCGCCAAAACAAATGTTTCAGCAGTTATCATCTGGCAGAGCCTGATCGTCCACTCCAGATCCCGTTCGACTTCTTGGGCACTGACGCCCGAATCGATGGTACTTACATAACTCGATGAACACCTGCATCCACTGTCGACCATAGCTGCTCTCTGCGCGCTAGCCACAGGTGACTGCCGCAGGCAACCGCCAGCTCACAGTGGTCACGCCGGGGTGGTTGCACTGAGAGGGATCGCTTCCAATCTCTCCAGGTGGGACATTATCTTTCTTTGGTCCTGCGTTCCCCTGAACGCCATCTGTTCTATCGCCTCCTATTGAAATTACCCATGCCCGCTGATCACAGTTACCAGCCCTTTCAGCGCTTAACTTCCTTATGAGTTAGTCGCACCCTCTGGGTATCCAGGCTTGTCCCTTAGGGAGAGTAATCATCAATGAGCTGAACGCCTGATTCAGTGTTTACCTTTTCCTGGGGATGGCTCAAGGCCTACTCACAGTTCATGTGACTGGTTACATCCCCACGTCTATAACTTTAAGCACTCATTCTCTCTGCTCCTTCTTTCCTACCCCACTCCCTTTTGAGCCTCACCCTCTCACCACTTCCCCCGCGCCTACTCACAGCAGGCATATTATCTGCGGCACTCATCTTTTACTAGATGGCTTGTTCTTCCACTAATCTCATTGCAACTCCCTCCTAAGTCTCGACAAACTAGCCTTGTAATCCTATTCTCCCTCTCGCTCTCATCCAAACACTTCCCGACACTGCCGCCCCCTACTCCGGATGGTATCCGCGCCGTCCACCTACGCCTCTCTTCGCCCGCTACTCTCTCCTCTTCATCCTTACTCATCTCTCCTCCCTCCTGCTCAAACCTTCAACTCTATCTCCTGATTCTCGCTCTCTCTACAAACCCACGGACTAACACATCCGGCCCTCTTCTTGGGCGATCCACTTTAGCTCTCTAATGTCCCCTATCCTCCAGGACGAGCGCGTCGGTCACCTCCCTCCTGCTCGCGAGGGCGGTCGACGACTCACTGCCGGCATCACAGAACAGGGCTCCGGGCAGCCGAGCGGACACTCGCGTGAGGAGAAGAAAACTGCGCCTCGCCTGCCGTGACCTGGCATCCTTTCAAGCTTCCCCTCCTCTCAATATCATTCTCTCGTTACCTGGTCTCTGTCGTCCGGCTAAAGCCACTTTCTACCACTCTAAAGGTCATAGCACTGGCCTCTAACCCTAGGAAAGCAATCGTATTGCTCACCTCGCTCCTGCAGACACTCCAGGGACCCATTCTCAGGGCACTCTCCATCCAGGGCCTTAGGGAGAATGGCGCCCCACCCTGAAAATATGGAATCCCACTTCCTAAGTAAAGGGAATGACAGACCGGCTTTGATTT
The DNA here is from genome assembly GCF_002910315.2 of Salvelinus sp. IW2-2015. NCBI lineage: Eukaryota > Metazoa > Chordata > Actinopteri > Salmoniformes > Salmonidae > Salvelinus > Salvelinus sp. IW2-2015. Next base: position 379,849 of record NW_019942974.1, on the reverse strand, counting down.
TTTCCCGGAAAGGCACCTAAAGCTTCGACCATGAGAAACAAATTCTCGTGGTCTGATGAAACCAATATTGAACTCTTTGGCCTGAATGCCCAAATCCTCCCTGCCCCTCACTCCTCTCTGCGGATGAACTTTCGTCAACCATTTGCAAAGAGATATGTGTGTCGAAACATGCACACGATCACCTGTTCGTTTCGCCATCAGCCACCCTCTAAACGACACACCGCTGAGTATCTGCTCACACTGCCCGGTCCACCCTTTTGTGCTTTGACCTCTTTCGGTCTCCTCTCTCCAGATGAAAATCTTTCCGCCCGTTTTCCCCCTTGGTTGTTTGGGAGCGGGCCGGCCCGCCGCAACAAAAACCTGCCCGCTTGACCCTATCCCTCCTCTCTTCTCCAGACCATTTCCGGAGAACCTTCTCCTTACCTCACCTCGCTAAATCAACTCATCCTTGACCCGCTGGCTATCTGTCCTTCCGTCGTTCAAGGGAGAGCGAGATTGCACCCCTTACTGAAAAACCTGACACTCGATTCCCTGCCGATGTCACACAATAACAGACCAAGATATCCCTTCTTTTCTTTGTCTTCTCTCCAATTAACTCTTGAAAAGTGCCGCCTTCCGGCCAGATCTCCTGCCTAGGCTGGGTGCGGGTCATGAAGGACCTTCTTGTTATCACACATCAGAATACAGCCGTGGGGCTACGAAAGACTAGGTCATCTCAACTGAGACTGCTGCTCTTCTGGTCACGGACGGGCCTCCGCCAGACTGCTAAAGCTAACTCTCTCTCCTCTGCTCTATCTTCAGCCTGCCTATCCTTAAGATCCTACTCGAGCTGGCCCTTTGATACTTGAACATCAAAGGATCCTTTCTCTCCACCGCTCGTCCGAGCTGGGCATGCGCCCGGCGACGGCCCACACACTCGTGAATTGAAACGTCCTACACTGACAGGTCGCTCCCTACCAGGGGGAACGCTATGAGCGAGAATCTGTCATCCGCAGCCACGTGCTCTCACCACTGTGATCCCCCAGGGACATCTGTTCTCAGGCCCTCTCCTATTCTGCTATGAGCACGACAAGTCACTTGGCCTCTGTCCATATCCTCACATGGTCTCTCCTATCATGGTGCTATGCAGACGACACACAATTAAATCTTCTCCTTTCGGCCCCTCTGATAACCAGGTGGCGAATCGCATTCTGACAATGATCTGGCAGACATAATCAGTAGTGGATGAAATCGGAATTCACCACCGCGTGCACGCTTGAACCTCGGCAAAGACGGAGTGCTCTTCCTCTCCGGGGCAAGGCTGCCCGTCTCCATGATCATCGCCATCACTGGTTGGGAAGAGCACTGACAGTGTGTCTCCTCTCCCAGAGTGCTTTAAAGAACTCCTTGCGCGTAGAGTCCTGGACAACACGCATTGTCGTATCTCAGACGCCACATGAAGCGTGACGCGCGTTCCTGTAGTTCATGCTCTTACAACATTTACCAGCGCAGGAGTACGACGCCTGCCTCACAAGGAAGCAGCGCAGGCTCCACCACCACGGCCACTTTTACATCTACCCGTCTGGGGACTACTGCAACTCGCGTCAGGTGGCTCGGCTTCCTGGGCCTGTGCGGTATATAGAAACCCCTTACAAAATGCTATCCCAGAACTACGCCCGCAGCCCGTTGTGTTTCAACCTTCCAAGTTTCCCTCACGTCAACCGCCGCTCCTCCACTCTCTCCACTGGCTTCCGAGTTGAAAGCTCGCATCCGCTTTTACAAGACTCATGGAAGCTTGGACATACGGATTAGCTGTGAGGGAAGCGGCACCTCCGTTACCCTGCGAGGCTCTGAAGATCAGGCCTTAACCCGAACAAGTGTGTCACTGCGTTCAATTTCCACCTCTTGGCTGCTGCGCCTCCCTACCGCTGAGGAGTACCAGCGTCCCCATCAGCCATCAAACAGATTCGCATATGCTCTGGTCCACCCCCAATGGTGGAACAAACTCCCTCAGCGACGCCAGGTCCAGCGGAGTCAATCACCACCTTCGGAGACACCTGAAACCCCACCTCTTTACAGAATACCGTAGGATAGGATAAAGGTAATCCTTCAACCCCCCCATCCCCCTTAAAAGAGTTAGATGCACTATTGTAATAGTGGCTGTTCCCACTGGATATCATAAGGTGAATGCACCAATTTCGTACAGTTCGCATATTATCTGGAATAAGAGAGCGTCTGCTAAAGTGACTGTTTAAATGTAAGATGTAAGAATCTTCCGTTATCATTTGCACACATCTGTGCTATATACTATGTATATTTGTCAATCGCTAGTGTGTTGGATTGACTGTAAAACCTTGCTTCGTTATATTTCATGATGTAACTCTCGTGTTTGTCTGTTTGAGCAGCACTGCCTTTATCCTGGCCCAGGTCGCAGTTGTAAAATGAGACACTTTTCTCACTACCTGACTCTGGTTAAAATAAATGTGAATTATATAATTCACTTCAATGGATATTATTAGTGGGTATCTACTATTCACCTATAGTATCTTTATTGACTAAGTATCGATATTGCTGAGCTTTTTTTCCACCAACTAAGCTACTCTTCGATATATTATATCCCATAGTTAGCAGAGAGCACCTTTTATACCAAACGCGAACTGAACATCCATTCTATACCACTTACATATTTTTACGTGGAAACTCATTATTCCTGGCCATTACAAATGTCATGGTCTCCTACCAACTGAGCTACAAAGGGACACTATTAAAGATGATACCCAAGTCATAGAGTTTCCTACACATCTCTTAGAAAAGGGAATCGTGTATACTACATTGTATGTAATCTTTGCCTTTATGAGTAGCAGCTACAAACGATTTTGTTGGAGGATCCCTCGGTTGCACTCTCTGGATCTTTCTCATCAGCTACAATTTCCTGAGTTCTAAGAGCATGTACGAAGTCATTACATTACATTTACGAGATGTACTGGTTTTTATCTTTCTGCTTGTCCCGCTCTCATCATCTCTCTCCTTCTTCTTCACTCTCTCTCTCTCTACTCTCTCTTCCTTGCTACTATCTCTCATCTCTCTCTCTCTGTACTCTCTCTCTCCTACTTCTGCTTCTACTGTCTGCGTCGATCTCCTCTCTCCTAATGCCTCATATATCTCTCTCTATCTCTATTTCTTCACTTTTCTCTTTCTAGTTTTCTCTCTTGTCATCTCTTGCCGCTCTCTTTCGCTCTTCTCTCTCTCTTACTCTCTCTCTCTTTCTCCTTGACTCTCATTTTCTCTGTCCGCTCGCTGTCTCTTGTCATCTCTTCGTCATGCTCTCATTCTGTCAGAGTCCACGCGCATTATGCAATATACAATTTGTACATTCCAGACAGGAGAAATATAATTTATAGAACAAATATTGGAGCCCCTGTACCAACTATCTCACATAGGGGTGGTTAAATATGAACGTATCATTTAAACTCTAAGCTACACTGCGGATTGGAGAAGACACTAAACTAAGAACTCGCATACCTATCCCGTGACACCATCTACCCATCCGGACCTATGGATTTGCACACCACCATTCAAGCGCACTGTCTTAACCTCATTTTAACCCTCCACTTTTTCTGTGTAAACGAAAATTGAAAATTGATGTAATAGATTCCTTGATTTTATGTATCATAAAACGTGTATTTACATCTTAACAGAAGTCACAAATAATTGAGTTCTCATTTATTATATGTCTGGGTTCATTGCGTATTAGTAGCCTCCACTTAGTTTGGTGAGTGGGGAAGACTGTGGTGTGGTGTGTGTTGAATGTGTGCTGTGGGTGATGTGTGTATAGTGTGTGTGTGTGGTGTGTGTGTGTTGGTGTGTGTGTGTGTGTGTGTGTGTGTGTGTGTGTGTGTGTGTGTGTGTGTGTGTGTGTGTGTGTGTGTGTGTGTGTGTGTGTGTGTGTGTGTGTGTGTGTGTGTGTGTGTGTGTGTGTGTGTGTGCGTCGTAGATGTGAGTGGGTTTGTGTGTGTTGTAGTTCGATATTGAGACTCAGTTATTCTGAGTTGACAGGAATAG